>NC_058080.1:18417109-18512243 GCF_014858855.1 Bufo gargarizans
TGTCCCCCAAACATATGAGTTTCAGAATGGCCTGCTGACGTTTACCCCGGGCTGTGCTGAAGTTGGTGGTGAAGGTGTGTGGCTGACTGGATGAGCAGGTGGAAGAAGAGGAGGAGGAAGCCGAGAAGGAGGAGGTGGCAACAGGAGGCAAAGAATGTTGCCCTGCGATCTTTGGCGGCGGAAGGACGTGCGCCAAACAGCTCTCCGCCTGGGGCCCAGCTGCCACTACATTTACCCAGTGTGCAGTTAGGGAGATATAGCGTCCCTGGCCGTGCTTACTGGTCCACGCATCTGTGGTTAGGTGGACCTTGCTACAGATGGCGTTGCGTAGTGCACACTTGATTTTATCGGATACTTGGTTGTGCAGGGAAGGCACGGCTCTCTTGGAGAAGTAGTGGCGGCTGGGAACAACATACTGTGGGACAGCAAGCGACATGAGCTGTTTGAAGCTGTCTGTGTCCACCAGCCTAAATGACAGCATTTCATAGGCCAGTAGTTTAGAAATGCTGGCATTCAGGGCCAGGGATCGAGGGTGGCTAGGTGGGAATTTACGCTTTCTCTCAAATGTTTGTGAGATGGAGAGCTGAACGCTGCGGTGTGACATGGTTGAGACGCTTGGTGACGGAGGTGGTGGTGGTGTTGGTGGTACATCCCCTGTTTGCTGGGCGGCAGGTGCCAACGTTCCTCCAGAGGCGGAGGAAGAGGCCGAGGCGGCAGCAGCAGAAGAGGTAGCAGGGGGAGCCTGAGTGACTTCCTTGGTTTTAAGGTGTTTACTCCACTGCAGTTCATGCTTTGCATGCAGGTGCCTGGTCATGCAGGTTGTGCTTAGGTTCAGAACGTTAATGCCTCGCTTCAGGCTCTGATGGCACAGCGTGCAAACCACTCGGGTCTTGTCGTCAGCACATTGTTTGAAGAAGTGCCATGCCAGGGAACTCCTTGAAGCTGCCTTTGGGGTGCTCGGTCCCAGATGGCGGCGGTCAGTAGCAAGCGGAGTCTCTTGGCGGCGGGTGTTCTGCTTTTGCCCACTGCTCCCTCTTTTGCTACGCTGTTGGCTCGGTCTCACCACTGCCTCTTCCTCCGAACTGTGAAAGTCAGTGACACGACCTTCATTCCATGTGGGGTCTAGGACCTCATCGTCCCCTGCATCGCCTTCCACCCAGTCTTGATCCCTGACCTCCTGTTCAGTCTGCACACTGCAGAAAGACGCAGCAGTTGGCACCTGTGTTTCGTCATCATCAGAGACATGCTGAGGTGGTATTCCCATGTCCTCATCATCAGGAAACATAAGTGGTTGTGCGTCAGTGCATTCTATGTCTTTCACCGCTGGGGAAGGGCTAGGTGGATGCCCTTGGGAAACCCTGCCAGCGGAGTCTTCAAACAGCATAAGAGACTGCTGCATAACTTGAGGCTGAGACAGTTTCCCTGGTATGCATGGGGGTGATGTGACAGACTGATGGGGTTGGTTTTCAGACGCCATCTGTGCGCTTTCTGCAGAAGACTGGGTGGGAGATAATCTGAACGTGCTGGATCCACTGTCGGCCACCCAATTGACTAATGCCTGTACCTGCTCAGGCCTTACCATCCTTAGAACGGCATTGGGCCCCACCATATATCGCTGTAATTTCTGGCGGCTACTGGGACCTGAGGTAGTTGGTACACTAGGACGTGTGGATGTGGCAGAACGGCCACGTCCTCTCCCAGCACCAGAGGGTCCACTAACACCACCACGACCATGTCCACGTCCGCGTCCCTTACTAGATGTTTTCCTCATTGTTATGGTTCACCACAACAACACAAATATTATTTGGCCCAATGTATTGTATTCAAATTCAGCGGGATATAAATTTGAGGCCTAGTATTTAGGCGCTGGGTGACCGGTATGGATTTAGTGACAGAATTAGACTTGGAAATGCACAGTAGCGTGTTTGAAGTTATTCTGAATGACCCTATGTGCACCTTGAATATTATATACCCTGTTAGGGATAGATTTCAAATAGCTCTGATATAGCAGAAATCATTAAATTATGAAATTGCTAAATTGGGAATTGTATTTCAACCCAGAACAAAAAATGTGCTTTGACGGACACTAAATAACTTTCCCAGCCACAACAGGACAGCGGTAACGAGAGATTTAGCGGGATATAAATTTGAGGCCTAGTATTTAGGCGCTGGGTGACCGGTATGGATTTACTAACAGAATTGGACTTGGAAATGCACAGTAGCGTGTGTGTGAAGTTATTCTGAATGACCCTATGTGCACCTTGAATATTATATACCCTTTTAGGGATAGATTTCAAATAGCTCTGATACAGCAGAAACTTCTAAATTATGAAATTGCTAAATTGGGAATTGTATTTCAACCCAGAACAAAAAATGTGCTTTGACGGACACTAAATAACTTCCCAGCCACAACAGGACAGCGGTAACGAGAGATTTAGCGGGATATAAATTTGAGGCCTAGTATTTAGGCGCTGGGTGACCGGTATGGATTTACTAACAGAATTGGACTTGGAAATGCACAGTAGCGTGTGTGTGAAGTTATTCTGAATGACCCTATGTGCACCTTGAATATTATATACCCTTTTAGGGATAGATTTCAAATAGCTCTGATACAGCAGAAACTTCTAAATTATGAAATTGCTAAATTGGGAATTGTATTTCAACCCAGAACAAAAAATGTGCTTTGACGGACACTAAATAACTTTCCCAGCCACAACAGGACAGCGGTAACGAGAGATTTAGCGGGATATAAATTTGAGGCCTAGTATTTAGGCGCTGGGTGACCGGTATGGATTTACTAACAGAATTGGACTTGGAAATGCACAGTAGCGTGTGTGTGAAATTATTCTGAATGACCCTATGTGCACCTTGAATATTATATACCCTTTTAGGGATAGATTTCAAATAGCTCTGATACAGCAGAAACTTCTAAATTATGAAATTGCTAAATTGGGAATTGTATTTCAACCCAGAACAAAAAATGTGCTTTGACGGACACTAAATAACTTGCCCATCCACAACAGTACAGCGGTAACGACAGATTTAGCGGGATATAAATTTGAGGCCTAGTATTTAGGCACTGGGTGACCGGTATGGATTTAGTGACAGAATTAGACTGGGATATGGCCAAAAAATAACCACACTATTGCTGGTTAAATGCACTTGTTGTGACAGCTTGACCAACCACACTACTGAGGGTTAAATGCACTTGGTGACGGGCGCAGCTTGCCCCTGATGTAGTATATATATGGCCAAAAAATGAACAGACAATTGCTGGTTAAATGCACTTGGTGTGACAGCTTCATCCCGATGTAGACTTTAGCCAAAAAACAACCACACCATTGAGGGTTAAATGCACTTGGTGACAGGCGCAGCTTGCCCCTGATGTAGTATATGGCCAAAAAATGAACAGACTATTGCTGGTTAAATGCACTTGGTGTCACAGCTTGACCAACCACACTACTGGGGGTTAAATGCACTTGGTGACGGGCGCAGCTTGCCCCTGATGTAGTATATGGCCAAAAAATGAACAGACTATTGCTGGTTAAATGCACTTGGTGTGATAGCTTGACCAACCACACTACTGAGGGTTAAATGCACTTGGTGACGGGCGCAGCTTGCCCCTGATGTAGTATATGGCCAAAAAATAAACAGACTATTGCTGGTTAAATGCACTTGGTGTGACAGCTTCACCCTGATGTAGGCTTTAGCCAAAAAACAACCACACCATTGAGGGTTAAATGCTCTTGGTGACAGGCGCAGCTTGCCCCTGATGTAGTATATGGCCAAAAAATAAACAGACTATTGCTGGTTAAATGCACTTGGTGTGACAGCTTCACCCTGATGTAGGCTTTAGCCAAAAAACAACCACACCATTGAGGGTTAAATGCACTTGGTCGCAGCTTGGATGCACTTGATCGCAGCACCGCACAAGACACAAAATGGCCGCCGATCACCCCAGAAAAAAGTGACTGACAAACGGTCTGGGCAGCCTAAAAACAGTGAGCAATTGAGTATCAGCAGCTCAATGATCCACAGCTGCAGATCGATCAATTAATCAAGTGCTTTGGAGGAGTTAATCAGCCTAATCTCGCCCTACTGTCGCAGCCGCAACCTCTCCCTACGCTAATCAGAGCAGAGTGACGGGCGGCGCTATGTGACTCCAGCTTAAATAGAGGCTGGGTCACATGGTGCTCTGGCCAATCACAGCCATGCCAATAGTAGGTATGGCTGTGACGGCCTCTTGGGGCAAGTAGTATGACGCTTGTTGATTGGCTGCTTTGCAGCCTTTCAAAAAGCTCCAAGAAAGCGTCACAAAAGCGCCAAGAAAGCAACGAACACCGAACCCGAACCCGGACTTTTACGAAAATGTCCGGGTTCGGGTCCGTGTCATGGACACCCCAAAATTCGGTACGAACCCGAACTATACAGTTCGAGTTCGCTCATCCCTACCGGTAATCCCATAACATCCCGTTCTTCTGTAACATAAGTTTCTCCTTTACCATCCTGTTCTTCTGTAACGTCATGTTCTCCTATAGCATGCTGTTCCTTTTTAACAATCTGTTAATCTGTAACATCCTGTTCTACTATAACATCCTGTTCTTCTGTAACGTCTTGTTCCTCTGTAACATTGTGTTCTTCTGTACCATCTTGTTCTTCTGTAACATCCTGTTATTCTGTAACATACTGTTCTTCTGTAACATCCTTTTATACTGTAACATACTGATATCCTGCAACATCCTGTTCTTCTGTAACATCCTTTTCTCCTATAACATGCTATTTTTCTGTATCTGTAACATCCTGTTCTTCTGTAACATCTTGATCTACTATAACTTCTTGTTCTTCAGTAATGTCCTTTTCTTCTATACCATAATTTTCTTCTGAAAGATCCTGCTCCTCTGTAACATCCTGTTCTCCAATAACATACAGATCTTCTATAACATCATATTTTCCTGTAACGTCCTGTTCTTCTGTAACGTCCTGTTTTTCTGTACCATCCTGTACTTCTTTACCTTTCTGTTCTTCTATGTCATGTTCTCCTGAAACATCCTGTTTCTCTGTTACATCCTGTTATCCTGTAACATCCTGTTCCCCCGCAACATCCTGTTCTTCTGTCCTATCTGTTTTTCTGTATCATCCCGTTTTTCTCTAAAGTCCTGTCCCTTTGTAACATCCTATTCTACTATAACATTCAGTTCTCCTATAACGTCCTGTTCTTCTGTAACATCATGTTCTCCTATAAAGGCATGTTCTCCTATAACATCCTGTTCTTCTATACCATCCTGTTATTTTGTAACATCCTGTTCTTTTTGTAACGTCCTGTTCTCCTATAACGTCTTGTTCCTCTATAACATCCTGTTCTTCTTTTCCATCCTGTTCTTCTGTAACATTCTTTTCTCCTGTAACATACTGTTCTCCTATAACATGCTGTTCTTCTGTAACATCCTGCTCTTCTGTAACACCCTATTCTTCTGTAACGTCCTGTTCTTCTGTAACGTCATGTTCTTCTGTACCATCCGGTTTTTCTGTACCATCCTTTTCTTCTATAACGTCTTGTTCTTCTGTAATATCCTGTGTTTATAAACATGGTGAAGCCAAGAGAATGGTCAAGGAAGACAAGAGAAGAGGAAATTTCTCTTCACAGAAAGGGCAATGGCTATAAGAAGATTGCAAAGATGTTAAACATACCAAGAGACACCATAGGAAGCATCATTCGCAAATTCAAGAAAAAGGGCACTGTTGAAACGCTACCTGGTCGTGGCAGAAAGAAGATGCTGACTTTGGCTGCTGTGCTAAAGTGGAGAAAAGTCCTCGTGTGACTGATGAGGAACTGAAAAAAGATTTGTCAGCTGTGGGTACTGAAGTTTCAGCTCAGACAATAAGGAGCACACTGCGTAATGAAGGCCTCTATGACAGAACTCCTAGGCGCACCCCATTGCTGTCTCCAAAGTATAAGAGTCGACTACAGTATGCCAAAAGTCATGTGGACAAACCACAAATGTTTTGGAATAGTGTTCTGTGGACTGATGAAACAAAATTTGAACTGTTTGGGCCTATGGATCAACGCTATGTTTGGAATAGGAAGAACAAGGCCTATAAAGAAAAGAACACCTTGCCTACTGTGAAGCATGGCGGGGGTCAATCATGCTTTGGTGCTGTTTTGCTTCTACAGGTACAGGGAAGCTTCAGCATGTGCAAGGTACCATGAATTCTCTTCAGTACCAGGAGATATTGGATGAAAATGTGATGCAGTCCTGTCACAAACCTGAGGCTTGGGAGACGTTGGACCTTTCAACAGGACAATGATCCCAAGCATACCTCCAAGTCCACTAGAGCATGGTTGCAGATAAAAGGCTGGAACATTTTGAAGTGGCCATCACAGTCACCAGACTTAAATCCGATTGAGAACCTCTGGTGGGACTTAAAGAAAGCAGTTACATGTGACTTAACTGGAGGCTTTTGCCCATGAAGAATGGGCGAAGATACCCGTAGATCGCTGCAAGACACTTGTGTCAAGCTATGCTTCACGGTTAAAAGCTGTTATAACTGGAAAAGGATGTTGTACTAAGTACTAAGATTGAATGTCACTTGGGGGTTGAATAAAACTTATAATGATGTGAGCACAGACAATACATTTGTAGTTATTCCATTATAAATGTTATGTTATATTTGTCTGACTTACAAGTGCCTCTTTGATTTAATTGTAAACAAGATGACTGAAATGATCCAAATCAATGTCAAACTGGCCAAAACACTCAATTTCAGTGGGGGTTGAATATTTTTGAACACAACTGTATGTTTCCCCTCTAATTACTCCTTGGCCAGTGAGACTCCTGTTCGTTCGTGTCTAGAAGGAACAAGTCGTCTTACCCTGCTCCTAGTCCAGGGATTTCCTGAGGGCTAGTAGGGACCCTAGAGTCCGGAGTATGAGCCCTCCTACCATCTGGGATGGCTCATACGATTAGGAGTCGGGGTCAGAATTCGGGACGCGCTAGGAGGTGACCTGCTCCCTGATCCTGTCATCCCGGCCTGGTAGATACCCTTATCCTATTGACATTGTTGAGGTTTTCCACCATCCTCAACCTTGACAGTACCATCCTGCTCTTCTGTACCATCCTGTGTTTCTGTAAAGTCCTGTTCCTCTGTAACATACTGTTCTCCTGTAATATCCTGTTCTTCTGTAGTATTCTGTTCTTCTGTAACATACTGTTCCTCTATATTATCCTCTTCTTCTGTAACATCATGTACTCCTGTAACATCCTGTTCCTCTGTAGCATCCTGTTCTCCTATAACTTCCTGTTCTTCTGTAACATCCTGTTCTTATGAACTATCTGTTCTTTTGTACCATCCTGTTCTGCAAAGTCCTGTTCCTCTGTAACATCCTGTTTTTCTGTAACATCCTGTTCTTCTATAAAGTACTTTTTCTCTGTAACATACTGTTCTCCTATAACATCCTGTTCTCCCGTAATGTCCTGTTCTTCTGTACCATCCTGTTCTTCTGTAACGTCATGTTCTCCTATAACATCCTGTTCCTCTGTAATATCCTGTTATCCTGTAACATACTGTTAATCTGTAATATCGGTTCTTATGTTACCTCCTGTTCTTCTGTACCATCCTGTTCTTCTTTACCATCCTGTTCTTCTGTAATGTCATGTTCTCCAATAACATCTTGTTCCTCTGTAACATCCTGTTATCCTAAAATATCCTGTTAATCTGTTACATATGGTTCTTCTGTAACCTCCTGTTCTTCTGTACCATCCTGTTCGTCTTTACCATCCTGTTCTTCTGTAACTTCATGTTCTCCTATGACATCCTGTTCCTCTGTAACATCCTGCTATCCTTTAACATCCTGTTCTCCTATAACATACTGTTCTTCTGTAACATCCTGTTCTTCTATAACGTCCTGTTTTCCTGTAACGTCTTGTTCCTCTGTAACATCCTGTTCTTCTGTACCATCCTGTTCTTTTGTATAAGGATGTTATTCTGTAACATCCTGTTATCATGTAACATCCTGTTCTACTGTAACATCCTGGTCTTCTGTAACATCCTCTTCTTCTATATCATCCTTTTCTTAATTTAACGTCCTGTTCCTTTGTAAGACCCTAATCTCCTGTAACATCATGTTCTTATGTACCATTCTGTTCTTATGTAAAGTCCCGTGCCTCTGTAACATCCTGTTCTTCTGTGACTTATTGCTCTCCTGTAACATCCTGTTATCATGTAACGTCCTGTTCTTCTGTACCATCCTGTTCTTCTTTACCATCCTGTTCTTCTGTAACATCATGTTCTCCTGTAACATCCTGTTCCTCTGAAAGAACCTGTTATCCTGTAACATCCTGTTCTCCTATAACATCCTGTTCTTCTGTAGCATACTGTTTTTTTTTGTAATGTCCTGTTCTCCTGTAACGTCTTGTTCCTTTGTAACATCCTTTTCTTTTTTACCATCCTGTTTTTCTGTAACATCCTGTTATTCTTTAATATACTGTTATTCTGTATTATCCTGTTCTCCTGTAACATCCTGTTATTCTGTACTTTCTGTTCTTCTGTACCATCCTGTTCTTCTGTAAAGTCCTGTTCCTCTGTAACATCCTGTTCTTCTGTAAAATCCTGTTCTTCTGTAACTTCCTGTCCTTCTATAATATTCTGTTCTTCTGTAACGTCCTGTTCATCTGTACCATCCTGTTCTTCTGTACCATCATTTTTTTCTGCAACATCCTGTTCCTCTGTTACATCTTTTTCTCCTATAACATCCTGTTCTTGTGTACCATACTGTTCTTCTGTAACATCCTGTTCTTCTGTAACATCCTGTTCTCGTGTAACATCCTGTTCTCCTATAACATCCTATTCTTCTGTAATGTCCTGTTCTTCTGTACCATCCTGTTCTTGTTTACCATCCTGTTCTTCTATAATGTCATGTTCTCCTGTAATATCCTGTTCCTCTGTAACATCCTGCTATCCTGTAACATCCTGTTCTTCTATAACATAGAATGTGTTGGCAGATATGAACTATTTTGCCCATCTAGTCTGCCCAATATACTAAATACTATGGATAGTCCCTGGCCCTATCTTATATGAAGGATGGCCTTATGCATATCCCATGCATGCTTAAACTCCTCCACTGTATTTGCAGCTACTACTTCTGCAGTAAGGCTATTCCATGCATCCACAACTCTCTAAGTAAAGTATTACTTCCTGATATTACTTTTAAACCTTTGCCCCTCTAATTTAAAACAAGGTCCTCTTGTAGCAGTTTTTCTTCTTTTAAATATTCTCTCCCTCTTTTACCTTGTTGATTCCCTTTATGTATTTAAAACTTTCCATCATATCCCCTCTGTCTCATCTTTCTTCCAAGCTATACGTGTTATAGTCCTTTAATCTTTCCTGGTAAGTTTTTTCCTGCAATCCATGTACCAGTTTAGTAGCTCTTCTCTGAACTCTCTCCAAAGTATCAATATCCTTCTGGAGATATGGTCTCCAGTACTGAGCACAATACTCCAAATCAGGTCTCACTACTGCTCTGTAGAGCGGCATGAGCACCTCCCTCATTCTGCTGGGAATTCCTCTCCCTATACACCCAAGCATTCTGGTAGCATTTCCTGCTGCTCTATGACAATGTCTGCCAGTCTTCTGAAATAATGATCCCTAAATCCCTTCCCTCAGATACTGTTCTTCTGTACCATCTGTTCTTCTGTAGCATCCTGTTTTTTCTGTAAAGTCCTGTTCCTTTGTAACATCCTGTTCTACTATAACATCCTGTTCTACTATAACATCCTGTTCTTCTGTAGCATCCTGTTCTTCTATACCATCATGTTCTTCTTTACCATTCTGTTCTTCTGTAACGTCCTGATCTTCTGTAATATCCTATTCTTCTGTAACATCTTGTTCTTCTGTAACGCCCTGTACTTCTGTACCATCCTGTTCTTCTGTACCATCCTGTTCTTATATAAAGTCCTGTTCCTCTGTAAAATCCTGTTCTTCTTTTGTATTTAAATAATTTTAGTTTATTTTTTCCTTCATCATATATAAAAAAATCAGAAACAAGACATAACATTAGACAATAATACAGCAGGGCATAAACAATGCTAATTCCTGTATATACACATACATTTGTTACTCGCTTATCCTTAGACATCAGGAATATGTCCCTGTCCTGTTTCGTTCCTCATATCATGTACAAAACGAGGAAACAAAAGAAAAACAATATAGCCCCTCCCCATCCCCCCCCCCCCCATGGTTGTCTTGATGGATACCACAGATTTTCATTCTCTCTTCCACATCCTCCATTTATTTATGGGTACCGACATATTCATATCTACATACCCTCCCACATAAGTTCTTCCATGCTTCGATGTTTGGTGGTGTGTCCGCCCCCCACTCCCTAGCCACCACTACCCGCGCCAGCATTAATCCTTTGGCCCATTTCCTTTCTATTTCTATATCGAGACCTATTTTCCTGATATATCCAAGCACCGCTGTAGCGATCTCCATTGGGACTGAGCACCCAGTTGATCTGGTCAGCTCCCGATAAACCTGAAACCAGTAATCCTGCATTAGGGGGCAGTGCCAGATCAAGTGGGTGAAATCCGCATTATCCATCCTGCACTTCCAGCATCTAGCATCCCTTGTTTTATACATCCTACTCAACACCCATGGGGTGATATAGGTACGATGGACAATAAAGAACTGTGTCAGTCGGAAATTACTCGATACCGTACTTCTTTTTATACTTTTATAGATACATCTCCAATCTAGCGTGTTGGGGTCAACTTCTAGTGCCCATTTTTGTTCACTAGCAAACTTTATCACTCCCCCTAAACCCCGTTTAATTATTTTATATATCTGTGATATTGATATTCTGGTCCCCTTATTGAGACAGCAAAATTCTACAAATTCTGAATATTTGGTGGTTAAGTACGATTTATTCTCAGTGCTGTCAAATGCGTGTTTCAACCGAAAATATCTAAAACGTGTAAGGGTATCTAATTTTATACTAAGTCCTAATTCTTCTAGTGTCCTGAGCTTTCCTTTTATCTCAATCTGTGAAATAAACTTAATACCATTTTTTTCCCAAAATACATAATCCTCTAACTTCTGAAACTCACCTAAATTTATATTCCCCCATAGAGGGGTAATCTTTAGTGAGTAATTTATCCCCAATAATTTTTTAACATTCACCCATATCAAGTGCATCATATTACTAATCGGGCACTTCTTACCCTTTATTTTTAATATCCCGGCTTCCAAGATACTAAAAATATTATATTGGAGACCTACAAACTCACCCACTAGGTACTGGCGTAATCTGTCATCCTCTATCATTAACCATTGTAGCTGGGATGCGTAATAGTAGCCTCTGAAGCAGGGCACGGACAAGCCACCATCTTCTTCATCAAGCCATAAGTATTTTTGTTTGAGCCTGACCCTTTTTTTCCCCCATATAAGATCATTTATCAATCCCTCCAGTACATTAAAATGGTGGTCGCCTATCCAGACAGGGCATGAGGATATAACATAGAGGACCTGCGGCAACAAAATCATTTTTATAATAGCTATACGGTCTACCTGTCTTATCAGTATTTTTTGCCAAATACTTATTTTATTTTTAACCCTTTTAAGCAGAGGGGCAAGATTCAGTTCTGTATATTCCTGGATCCTCGCACTAATTTTAATTCCAAGGTATTCCAGTGCATCTGTGGGTTTCAATACTTTAACATTAAGATCCGTTCTCCTGGTTTCGTAGCCAATTGGGAGCAACACTGATTTCATCCAATTCACCCTGAAACCGGAGATTTGACCAAATTGATTTACAGTTCGCATCAAGTATGGGACCGCCGACGCCCCCCCTTTCAAGAAAAACAGGACATCATCCGCGTATAAACACATTTTATCTGAGGCGCCCCTACTCCCAAATCCCCTGATGTTATCATCTGATCGAACCTTACATGCTAACGGTTCGACAAAGATGGCAAACAGTAATGGTGAAAGGGGGCACCCCTGCCTGGTTCCCCTTTGCAACACCATCGATTCAGATATCTCTCCGTTGATTTTAATCCTTACTTTCGGGTGTTGGTACAGTAGTTGCACCCAGCCAATATAATTGTCCCCCAAATTTAGCTCACGCATTATGTTCCAGAGGTATGCCCACTCCACCCTGTCAAACGCTTTTTCTGCGTCCAATGACAGGAGGGAGTGGGCACCCTCTCCGCCCATCTGGATATTAAGGAGGGCCCGACGGATATTCATTTGAGCCTGACGTTTCGGTATAAACCCCGATTGATCTGGATGTATTATCTTACCTATCACTTTTTTTAGGCGGATTGCCAGCAATTTGGCGCATATTTTATAATCCGTGTTGAGAAGAGAGATGGGGCGATGCGAATCCACCTTACTCTCGTCTTTCCCCTTTTTCCCTATCAGGGTTATTACAGCCTCTGACAGGGAGGCCGGAAGTTCACCCCCGTCCATAGATTCCTTAAGGACCCGCAGGAGTACTGGGAGGATAACCTCCCCGTATCTTCTATATATCTCGAAGGGGAGACCATCCGGCCCGGGGCTAGAATTACCCTTTATTGATTTCAAGGTATCACATAATTCCTCCTGTTCTATTGGACCATTCAAATACTCCCTGTCCTCCTCGGAGAGAGTGGGGAGCGAGGCCCCCTCCAAAAAGAGTTTTATGTCTCCACCATCTCCCACTCCCTCCGAGGAGTAGAGGTCCCTGTAATATTTAACAAATTCCTGCTCAATTTCTCCAGGGCTGGATGTTATCACCCCGTCTCTCCTCTCAACTCGCTTGATTCTACCATCCCCCCTCTGATTCTGTACGATAGTGGAAAGCAGTCTACCTGGTTTCCCTGATTCCCTGAAATATCGGGCCCCCTCAAAAAACACTCTTTGTTGTGCCTTATTCTCCAGATAATTTTTTTGAGAGATTTTAGACTCTTCTAATTCCGCCATCGTCTCAGGTGAACTATTAGCCTGGAGTTTCTCCTCTAGTTTCTTTATTTTTTCGCCCAGCTCCCTCTCCTTTTTGGCGAATTCAGTTTTTAAGCCCTGAATTCTGCCAACGAGGATGCCCCGTAGGTATGCTTTAAATGCATCCCATACATAACCTATTTGTGCAGATCCAAGATTATTTTTCCAATACTCCGCTATGTCGTCGCTAATACTTTCATCTTTATTTATCAGGTTTAGCCAATGTGGGTTTAGCCGGAACACTCTACCCTTTGGTTTAACTGTTGTTTTAAATGTCAGGCAAATTGGGGAGTGGTCTGAAATACTATTCACCTCATACCTCATTTTCAATATCTGCTCTGCCAGTTCTGGGCTAGCTAATGCCATATCTATTCTTGACATGATTTTTCTCCCATAACCAAACCATGAGTACGCTCGCTTATCATCATACAGGTACCTCCATACGTCTATTAACAGCAGTTCTTGTGATATTCTTTTGAGAAGTGTTGGTTGACTTATCCCATATTTATCATTTGGTGTCACAGAGTATCTATCTAAGCAGCTATTCATAACGGAGTTAAAGTCTCCCATTACCAGTATGGGGCATTTTCCTCGGGACTCAGCAAACTCCACTAAGCTATTAATAACACATAGTGAAAATGGTGGGGGTATATAAACAAAGGCTAGAACACACCGTCTCCCATTCCACTGACAGTGGAGGAAAACATATCTGCCCCTATCATCGATCTTCTGATCTAGTGGGAGGTATTCCACTTTGTGGTGGATATATACACTAACTCCACATGAGTAGGTAGAGAAACATGAATGATACTGGAACTTAGCCCATTTCCGAGTTAATAAGTATGTCTTATCCTTAGTGTTATGTGTCTCCGTTAGTCCCACTATTGCTGGGAGATGTCTAGTAATTGTATCAAAAACCATAACCCTCTTAACCTTATCCCCCATACCTCGTACATTCCATGTTAATATCCTACTCATGTGTGCCTTCCACCTATGTTTTCCTTCTTATCTTCCTTAGTAATCCTATCAAGACAACCATCCCACCCCATAACCCCTCCTCCTGCCCCCCCACCCCTACCCCCTCCCTCCCCCCCCTGCTGGTTGGCGAAATGAAACATTTCCCCCTCCTCTTACTCTGCGCCCCCTTCTCTCCCCCCCCACACCCCCCTCACCCACTCCGCTGGCCATCTCATGATCCTATTCCCTTGGAATCCATCCATTCAACGGCCTCCTCTGGTGATCCAAAAAAACTAACTTGATCATGGTATATTAAACGTAACTTAGTTGGGTATATCAGGGAATATTGTAACTGGGCGGCTGCTAACCTCCTCTTTACTTCTCTAAATTCACGTCTCTTTTCCTGCGTTGCTCTGGAGTAATCTGGGTATATTTCTATATTATGGCCATTGTACTCTATAACAGTATAAGTGGCAGGATAATCATATCTTAGGACTTGACCCTCGGATCTCCTTTTGTTTATGTCCCCCCTTCTCCTGGAAATTGCTCGTATACAGCCGCCGGATATCATTCACTGTCTGGCAGGAAGAATAAAACAGAGTATTTTTTTCTTTTTTTTTCTCCTTTTTCTCTGGATACAGCCTGGCAAATAGAACTGTGATTATTGACAGACTTTCTGGACTCCGTCGAGGGGATATTTTTTTTTTTTTATTTTATTTTTTTTATTGTCTATATTTCCGCTTGACGGCACGGCAGCTATCTGAAATTTTTTCTTTTTTGTCTGCGTGGCTATTTAGTGTGGTTCATGATTGTTCCTTTTCCCCCCTTTTTTTTTTTGTGGGAGGTCGTAATAGGAAGAGGATAGGGAGGGGAGAAGAAGAAAAGATGCCTCCAAAAAATTATAGCAGAAAATCGGTGGGAACCTCCTCACCGAGTGGGGGAAAAGGGAGCAGTATAGTAACTGGTCTAGAAAAATATCTTAAATCCCCCCCAAACCCAAAAAGTAGGAGTGCATTACGGGGGAATAAGGAGGCCCAGAAAGAGGGATGTGATCCATCTGTTCCAGACGAAGGCCTTGGGGCTGAGAGCAGGATAAGATACGGAGAAGGGATGGAGGAAAGAATAAATTCAGTTGATAAAAAACTGGGAGAAATCCTAGGGGCGGTACAACAGTCAAATCAAAGTCTAGAGGATCTGACTACTAAGATCGCATCCGCTCAGGCTGACCTCTCCCTGATTAAGGACGAGATGAATAAGGTGGGGGAAAAGGTTAAGGAGCTGCAGATATCCTCAGGAGGGATGAGGAGAGATATTGACGGGACAAAAAAAAGAGTAGAAGTTTTAGAAGGTGAAAAGAAAATCCTGCTAGAGAGAGTTACCTCAATAGAGGATAGATCCCGGAGATCAAATATGAGATCCTGTTCTTCTTTAACATTGTGTTCTTCTGTACCATCCTATTCTTCTTTAACATACAGTTCTTCTGTAACATCCTATTTCTCTGTAACATCCTATTCTCCTGTATCATCCTGTTCTTCTGTAAAGTTCTGTTCCACCGTAACATCCTGTTCTTCTGTAACGTCCTGTTATTCTGTACCATCCAATTCTTTTGTAATATCCTTTTCTTTGGTAGCATCATGTCCTCTGTAACATCCTGTTATCCTATAACATCCTTTCCTTCTGTACCATCCCGTTGTTCTTTACCATACAGTTCTTCTGTAACATCCTGTTCTCCTGTTACATCCTGTTCCTCTGTAACATCCTATTCTCCTGTACAATCCTGTTCTTCTATAAAGTCCTGTTCCTCTGTAACATCCTGTTCCTCTGTAACATCCTGTTCCTCTGTAACATCCTTTTATCTTGTAACATCCTGTTCTTCTGTACCATCCTTTTATTTGTAACGTCCTGTTCCTCTGTTAAATCCTGTTCTCTTGTAACATCCTGTTCTCCTATAACATACGGTTCTCCTGTACCATCCTGTTCTTCTATACCATCTTGTTCTTCTGTATAGTCCTATTCCTCTGTAACATCCTATTCTCCTGTATCATCCTGTTCTTCTGTAAAGTTCTGTTCCTCTGTAACATCCTGTTCTTCTGTAACATCCTGTTATTCTGTACCATCCGGTTCTTTTGTAATATCCTTTTCTTTGGTAGCATCATGTCCTCTGTAACATACTGTTCTCCTGTAACATCCTGTTATCCTATAACATCCTGTCCTTCTGTACCATCCTGTACTTCTTTACCATACAGTTCTTCTGTAACATCCTGTTCTCCTGTTACATCCTGTTCCTCTGTAACATCCTATTCTCCTGTACAATCCTGTTCTTCTATAAAGTCTTGTTCCTCTATAACATCCTTTTATCTTGTAACATCCTGTTATCTTGTAACATCCTGTTCTTCTGTACCATCCTTTTATTTGTAACGTCCTGTTCCTCTGTTACATCCTGTTCTCTTGTAACATCCTGTTCTCCTATACCATCCTGTTCTTCTATACCATCTTGTTCTTCTGTATAGTCCTGTTCCTCTGTAACATCCTGTTCCTCTGTAACATCCTGTTCTTGTGAAACATCCTTCTCTCCTGGAACATCCTGTTCTCCTGTAACGTCCTGTTCTTCTGTATATCCTGTTCTTCTGTACTATTCTATTCTTCTTTACCATTCTGTTCTTCTGTAATCTCATGTTCTCCTATAACATCCTGTTTCTCTGTAACTTCCTGATTTCCTATAACATCCTGTTCTCCTGTAACATCCTGTTCTTGTATAACATCCTGTTCTCCTGTAACATCCTTTTCCTCTGTAACATCCTTTTCCTCTGCAACATCCTGTTCTTCTGAAACATCCTGTTATTCTGTAACATCACGTTCTTCTGCAACATCCTGTTCTTCTGTAACATACGGTTCTCCTTTAACATCTTGATCTCCTGTAATATCCTGTTTTCCTGTAACGTCCTATTTTTCTGTAATGTCCTGTTCCACTGTAACATCCTGTTCCTTTTACCATCCTGTTCTTCTGCAACATCATGTTCTCCTGTAAGATCCATTTCCTCTGTAACTACCTGTTATCCTCTAACATCCTGTTCTTCTGTAACATCCTGTTCTTTTGTAACATCCTGTTCTTCTGTAACATCCTATTCTTCTGTAACGTCCAGTTCTTCTCTACCATCCAGATTTTCTGTACCATCCTTTTCTTCTGTAACGTCCTGTTCCTCTGTAACATCCTGTTCTCCTATAAAATCCTGTTTTTCTGTAAAGTCATGTTCTTATGTACCATCCTGTTCTTTTGTACCATTTCTTTTGTAAAGTCCTGTTCCTCTGTAACATCCTGTTCTTCTGTAACATCCTTTTCTTCTGTAACGTCATGATCACCTGTAACATCCTGTTCCTCTGTAACATCCTGTTCTACTGTACCCTCCTGTTCTTCTGTAAAGTCCTGTTCATCTGTAACATCCTGTTCTTCTGTGACATCCTGTTCTACTGTAATGTTGTTTTCTTCTGTAACGTCCTGTTCTTCTCTAACATCCTGTTCTACTGTACCATTCTTTCTTCTATAATAACCTGTTCTTCTGTATCATCCTGTTTTTCTGTAACATCCTGTTCTTCTTTAACATCCTGTTCTTCTGTACCATCCTGTTTTTCTGTACCATCATTTTCTTCTGTAATGTTCTGTTCCTATTTAACCCCTTAGTAACCAACACTGTTTGGGCCTTTATGACCAAGCGTTTTTTTTCCTATTTTCATGGTCTCGTTCCAAGAGCTATAACTAATATTTTTTCGTCTATATAGCTTTATGAGGGCTTGTTTTTTACGGGACAAGTTGTAGTTTGTAATGGCACCATTTTGGGGTACACATAACTTTCTGATTAACTTTTATTAACTCTTACTGGGAGGGAAAAATAGCAATACTGCCAATGCGTTTTTACATTATAAATTTTACGGCGTTAATTTTTCGGTACAAATAACATAATATCTTTATTCTCTGGGTCAGGCACTGCCTGCTGGAGAGAACTGTAGACAGGTTCGTGGCCCTGATCAGAAGCGAGGTAAGCTTCCGAACACATCAGCACCCCGCGATCGAATTTTCGGGGTGCTGATGGAAGATAGAGGGAGTCCGCTCCCTTTGTCACCACTTTACATGCAGCGGGCGCCATTGCGCCCTGCATGTAAAGGGTTAAACAGCCCGGATCGGCACTTTTGCCGGTCAGTGCTGTTAGAGCAGGGCCCCAGCTCTCATGTGAGAGCTAGGCCCGCGCTCCCCGCTGCAAGGGGAAGCCGTAAAAACACACATGGGTGGTCACTAAGGGGTTAACATCCCGTTCTTCTGTACCATCCTATTCTTCTGTACCATTCTGTTCTTCTGTAAAGTCTTGTTCCTCTGTAACATCCTGTTCTCCTGTTACATACTGTTATCCTATAACGTCCTGTTCTTCTGTAACGTCCTGTTTTTCTGTAATGTCATATTCTCCTATAACATCCTGTTCCTCTGTAAAATCCTGTACTAGACCCCAGAAAGCCCCTTTTGTTATTGACTTTGACAAGAAAAATTTTAAAATCTCATCCACTCGCATAGTTTTGAAGCTACATTCCCCAAACTCGGACCACATATTGTTGGTGTCAACCCGAATTAAAGGGTACATTTTGAGATTACACCCCAAAGTGGGCAGAGCTAGCAATGGGCAATGAAAATATAGCTTTTTTTTCTATACACTACTCCTCCCACAGTTTTAGGAGTACAATTACCAAACTTTGCACACTTGTTCAGCACATACCCGAATAGTTTCCTTGTGCTTTGTTAACTGAGCGCCTTCCGAAGACCCCACTTTTTGTAATAGGCTTTCATTGGAAAATTGTAAACTTTTGCCACTCGTATAGCTTTGAAGTTAAAGTCAACAAACTTGGGTCACTTATTCATGGGGTCAACCTGAAAATTTCTGTCACATTTTGGGAATTCTAAAAATTGGGCGGAGCCACAAACAACCAATCAGATTTTTCCTATTGACTTTAATAAGAAAACTTTAAAAAGCTGTAATTTTCTCAGTATATAATCCAGAATACCCAAACTTGGCTCCGTGAGTCACTGGGTGACTAGGGTTAAAATTTATAAAAAGTGGACGGGGTCTACAACAGTCAATCAAATTTCAGCCACTTGTTTAATTAGGAAAATGTAAAACTGCCGCTTCTCTTAGACTTTTAATGGCAGGGTCCTCAAACTTGGCACAGTTGGTCACTGGAGGACTGGGATTAAAATTCAGATAAGTGGGTGGGGCCAAAAACAACCAATCAGATTTATTTGATTGATTTAAATGGGGAAAAACTAAAAATGATGCCATTCTCAAATTATTGATGTCATGGACCTCAAATATCACAATTGTGGTCATTGGGTGTTTCCACTTTAAAGTTTGAAAAAGTCGGGGGAGCCACTAACATCTAATTAAATTTCACTCATTGATTTTCAATAGTAAACAATAAAACTGCTGCCATTTTTACACGTTAAATGCCAGAATTCCCAAACCTTAAACTGTTTGTGACTGGGTGACTGTGGTTCACAATTAGGAAAAAAGAGGGGCGGGGAAACAACAGACAATCAGATTTCTTCCTTTGATCTTAATGAAAAGCAGATATACTGCTGCTGTTATCATAGTTTACATGTCAAGTGTCCTAAACTTAGCACAATTACTCACTGGGTGACTGCAATCAAAGTTTTGGAAAATTGGGTGGAGCCTAAAACAGCCAATCAGATTTTATCTATCGACTTTAATGTAAAACGTTCAAATACTGCCATTCTCACAGTTTTAAAGCCAGAGGCCCCAATCTTGGCACAGACCATGACTGGGTGACTGGACTTAAAATTCGGAAAATCAAATATTACCTAGTGCTATTCAATGGAAAAATGTCAAATTTCTGCCATTCTTACACTGTTAATGGCTTCAAACTTGGTACATTCGGTTACTGGGTGATGGGAATTCAAATTTAAAAAGTGGGTGGAGCCACAAACAACCAATCAGACTTTTCACTATTGACTTCAATGAGAGAATGTAAAAAAGCTGTTATTCTTACAATATGAAAGCCAGAGTTCCTAAACTTGCACCATGGGTCACTGGGTAAGTGTGGTTAGAATTTATGAAAAGTGGTTGGAGCCTTTAACAGCCAATCACATTTCAGCCATTCATTTTATATGGGAAAATTTGAATTACTGCCGCTCTTTGACTGTTAATGGCAGGGTCCTCAAATTTGGCATAGTCAGTTATTGGGTGACTAGGGTTCAAATTTTAAAAAGTGGGTGTAGACACAAACAGCCATTCAGATTTCAAGCCAACATCCTGTGGTTCCTTCAGAAACGACACCATCTAGTTTCAGTTTATTATTCTGTTTTATTATTCTTCTCTGCCCCCCTTATTCTATTTGCTACTCCTCCTACAATTTTTTGGTTTACAAACACCAAACTTTCCACACTTCTTCGACCTACTGCATAGTAAGGTAAGTTGCTTGTGCTTTAATAAGCGATCCCACCGTCTGGGCCCCTGCGGCGGACCACCGAAGACCCCTTTTTTGCCATTGTCTAGGGAAAATGTTAAACTCAATTCCACTCGCACAGTTTTGAAGCTACACTCCCCAAACTTGGACACCCAAAATTGGGTGGCTCTAGCAACGGCCAATGAAATTACCAAACTTTGCACACTTGTTTGGCACATACCCAAATAGGTTGCTTGTGCTTTGTTAACAGATCCCACCCTCTGCGCCCCTGGGGCAGCACTCTGAAGACCCCACTTTTTGTCATAGACTTTCATTGGAAAATTGTAAACTTTTGCCACTCTTACAGCTTTGGAGTTAAACTCACCAAACTTGGGTCTTGGGGTCAACCTTAAAATTTCTGTCACATTTCGGGTACTCTAAACAACCAGATTTTCCCTATCGACTTCAATGAGAAAATTTAAAAAGCTGTCATTCTCACAGTATTTAAGCCAGAGTACCCAAACTTGTCACCGTGAGTCACTGGGTGACTGGGGTTAAAATGTATAAAAAGTGGTCAGAGTCTACAATGGCCAATCCAATTTTAGCTATTTGTTTAAATGGGAAAATGTAAAACTGCGACTGCTCTTAGATTGTTAATGGCTGGGTCCTCAAACTTGGCACAGTTGGTCACTGGAGGACTGGGACTAAAATTCTGAAAGTGGGCGGGGCCAAAAACAACCAATGAGATTTCTTTGATTTTAATGAGAAAAATAAAAAATGCTGCCATTCTCACATTATTGATGTCATGGACCTCAAATATCACAAATATGGTTATTGGGTGTTTTGACTTCAAGATTAGAAAAAGTGGGTGGAGCCAATAACAACCAAATTTTACTCATTGATTTTCAATAGAAAAAAAATTAAAACTGCTGCTATTTTTACACGTTAAATGTCATAATTCCCAAACCTTAAAGTCTTAGACACTGGGTAACTGTGGTTCACTTCACAATTAGAAAAAAAAAAAAAAAAGGGGTGGGTAACAGCAGCCAATCTGATTTCAGCCATTAACCTTAATGAAAAAAAGATAAACTGCTTCTATTATCACAGTTTAAATGCCAAGTGTCCCAAACCTACCACAATTACTCACGGGGTGGTCAAAATTTAGGAAAAGTGGATGGAGCCTAAAACAGCCAATCAGATTTCACCTATTGACTTCAATGGAAGACTGCCATTCTCACAGTTTTAAAGCCAGATTTCAGCCATTCGTTTTATATGGGAAAATTTTCATTGCCGCCACTCTTAGACTGTTAATGGCCGGGTCCTCAAATGTGGCAGTCAGTCAGTCATTGGGTGGCTTGGGTTCAAATTTAAATACACCAGGTTAAACAGACTTTGCTTATATCTAGCATTTTCAAGCCAACATCCTGTGGTTTCTTCAGAAAAGACACCATCTAGTTACTTTTATACCTTTTTTTTTTTTTTTACCCAACCCTTTAGTACCATTCCTCCCTCCTAGTGCAGTGCGTCTCTATAAAAGAGGAGAAGTCAAGGGAAGAAAGTTAAAAATTTCCAATCACACCATATCCTGATCCATATTACCTCTATATTTCTTTGTTTATAAAAAACCTTTTAATATTTTTTTAATCTTGTTAATTAAACTAAGCCATATAGTCTGATTTGGAGTATCCTGTGAGAACCAGACCCATGTGATCAAAAGTCTTGCCAAAAACATTACCTTTATTAAGATAGTCTTTTTATATTTATGACAGTTTACCTCGGAGAGATCTCCCAATATCCAGCATTCCACCCTAAAAGGAATCACTACCTTCAATTTTTGGGTAATAAAGTCATCAATCACAAGCCAATACTCTCTTAGTTCTGAGCAAAACCAGAAAATACGCGTGAAGTCAGCACCTGGTGAATCACACCATGGACAATTAGATGTGTTCATTGCACCACATTTATTTAGCCACAGTGGCGTAACATAAACTCTATGTAAAATATTAAATTGAACTAAAACGTGAATAATATTGTGGAGTCTAGTCTTAAATTAGACAATATGTTCTCCCAATCATCTAAATGTATGGTTGAACATTTGGCTCCCAATCCCTTTGTCCAGGATAGCAAGTGTTATTAAATAGTGCTTTAACTAATACATTTATAAAGTTGAGCAATCTTAACCTTGTGACTAGAGTTGAGCGAACACCTGGATGTTCGGGTTCGAGAAGTTCGGCCGAACATCCCGGAAATGTTCGGGTTCGGGATCCGAACCCGATCCGAACTTCGTCCCGAACCCGAACCCCATTGAAGTCAATGGGGACCCGAACTTTTCGGCACTAAAACGGCTGTAAAACAGCCCAGGAAAGGGCTAGAGGGCTGCAAAAGGCAGCAACATGTAGGTAAATCCCCTGCAAACAAATGTGGATAGGGAAATTAATTAAAATAAAAATTAAATAAATAAAAATTAACCAAAATCAATTGGAGAGAGGTTCCATAGCAGAGAATCTGGCTTCCCGTCACCCACCACTGGAACAGTCCATTCTCAGATATTTAGGCCCCGGCACCCAGGCAGAGGAGAGAGGTCCCGTAACAGAGAATCTGTCTTCATGTCAGCAGAGAATTAGTCTGCATGTCATAGCAGAGAATGAGGCTTCACGTCAGCCACCACTGCAACAGTCCATTGGCATATATTTAGGCCTAGCACACAGGCAGAGGAGAGAGGTCCCGTAACAGAGAATCTGGCTTCATGTCAGCAGAGAATCAGTCTGCATGTCATAGCAGAGAATGAGGCTTCACGTCAGCCACCACTGCAACAGTCCATTGGCATATATTTAGGCCCAGCACACACACAGGCAGAGGAGAGAGGTCCCGTAACAGAGAATCTGTCTTCATGTCAGCAGAGAATTAGTCTGCATGTCATAGCAGAGAATGAGGCTTCACGTCACCCACCACTGCAACAGTCCATTGGCATATATTTAGGCCTAGCACACAGGCAGAGCAGAGAGGTCCCGTAACAGACAATCTGGCTTCATGACAGCAGAGAATCAGTCTGCATGTCATAGCAGAGAATGAGGCTTCACGTCACCCACCACTGCAACAGTCCATTGGCATATATTTAGGCCTAGCACACAGGCAGAGGAGAGAGGTCCCGTAACAGAGAATCTGTCTTCATGTCAGCAGAGAATCAGTCTGCATGTCATAGCAGAGAATGAGGCTTCACGTCAGCCACCACTGCAACAGTCCATTGGCATATATTTAGGCCCAGCACCCAGGCAGAGGAGGGAGGTCCCGTAACAGAGAATCTGTCTTCATGTCAGCAGAGAATTAGTCTGCATGTCATAGCAGAGAATGAGGCTTCACGTCAGCCACCACTGCAACAGTCCATTGGCATATATTTAGGCCCAGCACACACACAGGCAGAGGAGAGAGGTCCCGTAACAGAGAATCTGGCTTCATGTCAGCAGAGAATCAGTCTGCATGTCATAGCAGAGAATGAGGCTTCACGTCAGCCACCACTGCAACAGTCCATTGGCATATATTTAGGCCCAGCACACACACAGGCAGAGGAGAGAGGTCCCGTAACAGAGAATCTGGCTTCATGTCAGCAGAGAATCAGTCTGCATGTCATAGCAGAGAATGAGGCTTCACGTCAGCCACCACTGCAACAGTCCATTGGCATATATTTAGGCCCAGCACACACACAGGCAGAGGAGAGAGGTCCCGTAACAGAGAATCTGGCTTCATGTCAGCAGAGAATCAGTCTGCATGTCATAGCAGAGAATGAGGCTTCACGTCAGCCACCACTGCAACAGTCCATTGGCATATATTTAGGCCCAGCACACACACAGGCAGAGGAGAGAGGTCCCGTAACAGAGAATCTGTCTTCATGTCAGCAGAGAATTAGTCTGCATGTCATAGCAGAGAATGAGGCTTCACGTCACCCACCACTGCAACAGTCCATTGGCATATATTTAGGCCTAGCACACAGGCAGAGCAGAGAGGTCCCGTAACAGACAATCTGGCTTCATGACAGCAGAGAATCAGTCTGCATGTCATAGCAGAGAATGAGGCTTCACGTCACCCACCACTGCAACAGTCCATTGGCATATATTTAGGCCTAGCACACAGGCAGAGCAGAGAGGTCCCGTAACAGACAATCTGGCTTCATGTCAGCAGAGAATCAGTCTGCATGTCATAGCAGAGAATGAGGCTTCACGTCACCCACCACTGCAACAGTCCATTGGCATATATTTAGGCCTAGCACACAGGCAGAGCAGAGAGGTCCCGTAACAGACAATCTGGCTTCATGACAGCAGAGAATCAGTCTGCATGTCATAGCAGAGAATGAGGCTTCACGTCACCCACCACTGCAACAGTCCATTGGCATATATTTAGGCCTAGCACACAGGCAGAGCAGAGAGGTCCCGTAACAGACAATCTGGCTTCATGTCAGCAGAGAATCAGTCTGCATGTCATAGCAGAGAATGAGGCTTCACGTCACCCACCACTGCAACAGTCCATTGGCATATATTTAGGCCTAGCACACAGGCAGAGCAGAGAGGTCCCGTAACAGACAATCTGGCTTCATGACAGCAGAGAATCAGTCTGCATGTCATAGCAGAGAATGAGGCTTCACGTCACCCACCACTGCAACAGTCCATTGGCATATATTTAGGCCTAGCACACAGGCAGAGCAGAGAGGTCCCGTAACAGACGATCTGGCTTCATGTCAGCAGAGAATCAGTCTGCATGTCATAGCAGAGAATCAGGCTTCACGTCAGCCACCACTGCAACAGTCCATTGTCATAAATTTAGGCCCAGCACCCAGGCAGAGGAGAGAGGTCCCGTAACAGACAATCTGGCTTCATGTCAGCAGAGAATTAGTCTGCATGTCATAGCAGAGAATCAGGCTTCATGTCAGCCACCACTGCAACAGTCCATTGGCATATATTTAGGCCTAGCACACAGGCAGAGGAGAGGTTCATTCAACTTTGGGTAGCATCGCAATATAATGGTAAAATGAAAATAAAAATAGGATTGAATGAGGAAGTGCCCTGGAGTCCAATAATATATGGTTATGGGGAGGTAGTTAATGTCTAATCTGGACAAGGGACGGACAGGTCCTGTGGGATCCATGCCTGGTTCATTTTTATGAACGTCAGCTTGTCCACATTGGCTGTAGACAGGCGGCTGCGTTTGTCTGTAATGACGCCCCCTGCCGTGCTGAATACACGTTCAGACAAAACGCTGGCTGCCGGGCAGGCCAGCACCTCCAAGGCATAAAAGGCTAGCTCTGGCCACGTGGACAATTTAGAGACCCAGAAGTTGAATGGGGCCGAACCATCAGTCAGTACGTGGAGGGGTGTGCACACGTACTGTTCCACCATGTTAGTGAAATGTTGCCTCCTGCTAACACGTTGCGTATCAGGTGGTGGTGCAGTTAGCTGTGGCGTGTTGACAAAAGTTTTCCACATCTCTGCCATGCTAACCCTGCCCTCAGAGGAGCTGGCCGTGACACAGCTGCCTTGGCGACCTCTTGCTCCTCCTCTGCCTTGGCCTTGGGCTTCCACTTGTTCCCCTGTGACATTTGGGAATGCTCTCAGTAGCGCGTCTACCAACGTGCGCTTGTACTCGCGCATCTTCCTATCACGCTCCAGTGCAGGAAGTAAGGTGGGCACATTGTCTTTGTAGCGTGGATCCAGCAGGGTGGCAACCCAGTAGTCCGCACAGGTTAAAATGTGGGCAACTCTGCTGTCGTTGCGCAGGCACTGCAGCATGTAGTCGCTCATGTGTGCCAGGCTGCCCAGGGGTAAGGACAAGCTGTCCTCTGTGGGAGGCGTATCGTCATCGTCCTGCCTTTCCCCCCAGCCACGCACCAGTGATGGACCCGAGCTGCGTTGGGTGCCACCCCGCTGTGACCATGCTTCATCCTCATCCTCCTCCACCTCCTCCTCATCCTCGTCCTCCTCATCCTCCAGTAGTGGGCCCTGGCTGGCCACATTTGTACCTGGCCTCTGCTGTTGCAAAAAACCTCCCTCTGAGTCACTTCGAAGAGACTGGCCTGAAAGTGCTAAAAATGACCCCTCTTCCTCATCCTCCTCCTCCTCCTCCTGGGCCACCTCCTGTTCCATCATCGCCCTAAGTGTTTTCTCAAGGAGACATAGAAGTGGTATTGTAACGCTGATAACGGTGTCATCGCCACTGGCCATGTTGGTGGAGTACTCGAAACAGCGCAACAGGGCACACAGGTCTCGCATGGAGGCCCAGTCATTGGTGGTGAAGTGGTGCTGTTCTGTAGTGCGACTGACCCGTGCGTGCTGCAGCTGAAACTCCACTATGGCCTGCTGCTGCTCGCACAGTCTGTCCAGCATGTGCAAGGTGGAGTTCCACCTGGTGGGCACGTCGCATATGAGGCGGTGAGCGGGAAGGCCGAAGTTACGCTGTAGCGCAGACAGGCGAGCAGCGGCAGGATGTGAACGCCGGAAGCGCGAACAGACGGCCCGCACTTTATGCAGCAGCTCTGACATGTCGGGGTAGTTGTGAATGAACTTCTGCACCACCAAATTCAGCACATGCGCCAAGCAAGGGATGTGCGTCAAATTGGCTAGTCCCAGAGCTGCAACGAGATTTCGCCCATTATCACACACCACCAGGCCGGGCTTGAGGCTCACCGGCAGCAACCACTCGTCGGTCTGTTGTTCAATACCCCGCCACAACTCCTGTGCGGTGTGGGGCCTGTCCCCCAAACATATGAGTTTCAGAATGGCCTGCTGACGTTTACCCCGGGCTGTGCTGAAGTTGGTGGTGAAGGTGTGTGGCTGACTGGATGAGCAGGTGGAAGAAGAGGAGGAGGAAGCCGAGAAGGAGGAGGTGGCAACAGGAGGCAAAGAATGTTGCCCTGCGATCCTTGGCGGCGGCAGGACGTGCGCCAAACAGCTCTCCGCCTGGGGCCCAGCTGCCACTACATTTACCCAGTGTGCAGTTAGGGAGATATAGCGTCCCTGGCCGTGCTTACTGGTCCACGTATCTGTGGTTAGGTGGACCTTGCTACAGATGGCGTTGCGCAGTGCACACTTGATTTTATCGGATACTTGGTTGTGCAGGGAAGGCACGGCTCTCTTGGAGAAGTAGTGCCGGCTGGGAACAACATACTGTGGGACAGCAAGCGACATGAGCTGTTTGAAGCTGTCTGTGTCCACCAGCCTAAATGACAGCATTTCATAGGCCAGTAGTTTAGAAATGCTGGCATTCAGGGCCAGGGATCGAGGGTGGCTAGGTGGGAATTTACGCTTTCTATCAAATGTTTGTGAGATGGAGAGCTGAACGCTGGCGTGTGACATGGTTGAGACGCTTGGTGACGGAGGTGGTGGTGGTGGTGTTGGTGGTACATCCCCTGTTTGCTGGGCGGCAGGTGCCAACGTTCCTCCAGAGGCGGAGGAAGAGGCCGAGGCGGCAGCAGCAGAATAGGCCGAGGCGGCAGCAGCAGAAGAGGTAGCAGGGGGAGCCTGAGTGACTTCCTTGGTTTTAAGGTGTTTACTCCACTGCAGTTCATGCTTTGCATGCAGGTGCCTGGTCATGCAGGTTGTGCTCAGGTTCAGAACGTTAATGCCTCGCTTCAGGCTCTGATGGCACAGCGTGCAAACCACTCGGGTCTTGTCGTCAGCACATTGTTTGAAGAAGTGCCATGCCAGGGAACTCCTTGAAGCTGCCTTTGGGGTGCTCGGTCCCAGATGGCGGCGGTCAGTAGCAGGCGGAGTCTCTTGGCGGCGGGTGTTCTGCTTTTGCCCACTGCTCCCTCTTTTGCTACGCTGTTGGCTCGGTCTCACCACTGCCTCTTCCTCCGAACTGTGAAAGTCAGTGGCACGACCTTCATTCCATGTGGGGTCTAGGACCTCATCGTCCCCTGCATCGTCTTCCACCCAGTCTTGATCCCTGACCTCCTGTTCAGTCTGCACACTGCAGAAAGACGCAGCAGTTGGCACCTGTGTTTCGTCATCATCAGAGACATGCTGAGGTGGTATTCCCATGTCCTCATCATCAGGAAACATAAGTGGTTGTGCGTCAGTGCATTCTATGTCTTTCACCGCTGGGGAAGGGCTAGGTGGATGCCCTTGGGAAACCCTGCCAGCGGAGTCTTCAAACAGCATAAGAGACTGCTGCATAACTTGAGGCTGAGACAGTTTCCCTGGTATGCATGGGGGTGATGTGACAGACTGATGGGGTTGGTTTTCAGGCGCCATCTGTGCGCTTTCTGCAGAAGACTGGGTGGGAGATAATGTGAACGTGCTGGATCCACTGTCGGCCACCCAATTGACTAATGCCTGTACCTGCTCAGGCCTTACCATCCTTAGAACGGCATTGGGCCCCACCATATATCGCTGTAAATTCTGGCGGCTACTGGGACCTGAGGTAGTTGGTACACTAGGACGTGTGGATGTGGCAGAACGGCCACGTCCTCTCCCAGCACCAGAGGGTCCACTAACACCACCACGACCATGTCCACGTCCGCGTCCCTTACTAGATGTTTTTCTCATTGTTATGGTTCACCACAACAACAAATATATTATTTGGCCCAATGTATTGTATTCAAATTCAGCGGGATATAAATTTGAGGCCTAGTATTTAGGCGCTGGGTGACCGGTATGGATTTAGTGACAGAATTAGACTTGGAAATGCACAGAAGCGTGTGTGTGAAGTTATTCTGAATGACCCAATGTGCACCTTGAATATTATATACCCTTTTTGGGATAGATTTCAAATAGCTCTGATATAGCAGGAACCACTAAATTATGAAATTGCTAAATTGGGAATTGTACTTCAACCCAGAACAAAAAATGTGCTTTGACGGGCACTAAATAACTTTCCCAGCTACAACAGTACAGCGGTAACGAGAGATTTAGAGGGATTTAAATTTGAGGCCTAGTATTTAGGCGCTGGGTGACAGGTATGGGTTTAGTGACAGAATTAGACTTGGAAATACACAGTAGCGGGTGTGTGTGAAGTTATTCTGAATGACCCAATGTGCACCTTCAATATTATATACCCTTTTTGGGATAGATTTCAAATAGCTCTGATATAGCAGGAACCACTAAATTATGAAATTGCTAAATTGGGAATTGTACTTCAACCCAGAACAAAAAATGTGCTTTGACGGACACTAAATATCTTGCCCAGCAACAACAGTACAGCGGTGGGTAACGAGAGATTTAGAGGGATTTAAATTTGAGGCCTAGTATTTAGGCGCTGGGTCACCGGTATGGATTTAGTGACAGAATTAGACTTGGAAATGCACAGAAGCGTGTGTGTGAAGTTATTCTGAATGACCCTATGTGCACCTTCAATATTATATACCCTTTTAGGGATAGATTTCAAATAGCTCTGATATAGCAGAAACCACTAAATTATGAAATTGCTAAATTGGGAATTGTACTTCAACCCAGAACAAAAAATGTGCTTTGACGGACACTAAATATCTTGCCCAGCAACAACAGTACAGCGGTGGGTAACGAGAGATTTAGAGGGATTTAAATTTGAGGCCTAGTATTTAGGCGCTGGGTGACAGGTATGGGTTTAGTGACAGAATTAGACTTGGAAATACACAGTAGCGGGTGTGTGTGAAGTTATTCTGAATGACCCAATGTGCACCTTCAATATTATATACCCTTTTTGGGATAGATTTCAAATAGCTCTGATATAGCAGGAACCACTAAATTATGAAATTGCTAAATTGGGAATTGTATTTCAACCCAGAACAAGAAATGTGCTTGAACGGACACTAAATAACTCGCCCAGCTACAGCACTAGGGACAGATTTAGCTGGATATAAATTTGAGGCCTAGTATTTAGGCGCTGGGTGACCGGTATGGATTTAGTGACAGAATTAGACTGGGATATGGCCAAAAAATGAACAGACTATTGCTGGTTAAATGCACTTGGTGTGACAGCTTCACCCTGATGTAGGCTTTAGCCAAAAAACAACCACACCATTGAGGGTTAAATGCACTTGGTGACAGGCGCAGCTTGCCCCTGATTTTGTATATGGCCAAAAAATGAACAGACTATTGCTGGTTAAATGCACTTGGTGTGACAGCTTCACCCTGATGTAGGCTTTAGCCAAAAAACAACCACACCATTGAGGGTTAAATGCACTTGGTGACAGGCGCAGCTTGCCCCTGATTTTGTATATGGCCAAAAAATGAACAGACTATTGCTGGTTAAATGCACTTGGTGTGACAGCTTCACCCTGATGTAGGCTTTAGCCAAAAAACAACCACACCATTGAGGGTTAAATGCACTTGGTGACAGGCGCAGCTTGCCCCTGATTTTGTATATGGCCAAAAAATGAACAGACTATTGCTGGTTAAATGCACTTGGTGTGACAGCTTCACCCTGATGTAGGCTTTAGCCAAAAAACAACCACACCATTGAGGGTTAAATGCACTTGGTCGCAGCTTGTGCTGGCGCACCACAAGACACAAAATGGCCGCCGATCACCCCAGAAAAATGAGACTGACAAACGGTCTGTGCAGCCTAAAAACAGTGAGCAATTGAGGATCAGCAGCTCAATGATCCACAGCTGCAGATCGATCAGTTAATCAAGTCCTTTGGAGGAGTTAATCTGCCTAATCTCGCCCTACTGTCGCAGCCGCAACCTCTCCCTACGCTAATCAGAGCAGAGTGACGGGCGGCGCTATGTGACTCCAGCTTAAATAGAGGCTGGGTCACATGGTGCTCTGGCCAATCACAGCCATGCCAATAGTAGGCATGGCTGTGATGGCCTCTTGGGGCAAGTAGTATGACGCTTGTTGATTGGCTGCTTTGCAGCCTTTCAAAAAGCGCCAAGAAAGCGTCACAAAAGCGCGAAGAAAGCGACGAACACCGAACCCGAACCCGGACTTTTACGAAAATGTCCGGGTTCGGGTCCGTGTCACGGACACCCCAAAATTCGGTACGAACCCGAACTATACAGTTCGAGTTCGCTCATCCCTACTTGTGACCTGCACAAATAGCATACAATGCCAAAAAGGCGTAGACCCTAAATATCCCTTTATTCCCAGCCAGCCTCTAATAGTATGCCAGGACTTACTAAACAATTCCCAACCACTCTTTAGTCCTCTTGTATATTGGACAATTGGCCAGATTCCAGTAAGGTAAACATGCTATTATAGGAAGATCTACTTACCAGGGTCCTGCTTAATAGACCCTTCTTTCATTCACAAAACAGCCATAACTGAGCAGATATAAAGTAACCCTTAAAATATGGAAGATTCAGCCCTCCCTTTTCTATCGGTTTAAGAAAATGTTCCATTTTAAGTCTTACCTGTTTCTTCCTCACATTAGGTCATTATTAATTCTCTCAGTTAGTTTAAAGAATTTATCCTCAATCTATATTTGGGAGTTCCTCAGAATGTATAGAAACTGGGGTAGAATCACCATCTTAATTAGGGATATTCTATTGGCTCTAGATAGAGGAAGTCTGAGCCAGGTCGTAATTTTGGCTCTCGTTTTCCTTATCAATGGAATTAGATTAAGGAGCAATTAATCTTCAATCTTAGGATATATCAACATACCCAGATATTCAAAGGAATCAGAAATCTTCAAGATATTCTGGGGCCCTTCATTAAAAAACTGAAAACTGTCTAGGGGCATAAGAGTGTTTTTTGACCAATTAATATCAAGACCTGAGACTTCACCAAAGGATTTAACTATCTGAATAATTCTTGGGAGTATAATATCAGTATTCTGTATAAAAAATAATACATTGTCTGCATATAAGGAAATACGATCCTCCCTTCCTAGCATCCTAAACCGTTCAATCCCAGAATCTTGCCTTACCCTAGCTGCAAGAGGGGAAAGTGGGCATCCTTGACGGGTACCTATATTCAGTACAATGCTGCCTCTCAGAGGGGTAGAGGGGTATCTCAAACGGTCTGAACCAGTGTAGGCCTGAATTTAATATTGGTGCACAAAATGGTGGTATTTAAAATCTCAGAATGTAACCTAAATGTATTAAGGGTGTATCTGACAATGACATCTGCATTAAAGGCTGGCAACTAAATCTTTTGTGCCCAAATGAATGTTTGTTTAAAAACTGAATTTGACAGCAGTATATAAGCCTGTAATGTCACACGTGCTGATGCTGCAAGGCCTGAAAATAGTGTTTTTTTGTCAAAAGAGTGTGTTTTTCAAACCCCAGAAAATGATGGGTGTATTTCTACCTTAAATTGTACACTGACTAATACAGATGTTGTTGATTGCCCAAAAAGTATTTTTTTTGCTAACAGTATATGAAATCTGCATATATTAAACTTGAATTTAACACTTGCAGATCTTGAAAATACTGTTTTTGGAAAAAGTGTGTTTTTTCAAAACCCAGTAAAATAATGGGTGTATTTCTACCTTAAATTGCACACTGACTAATCCAGGTGTTGTAGATTGCCCAAAAAGTATTTTTTGCTAACAGTATATGAAATCTGTATATATTAAACTTGAATTTAACACTTGCAGATCTGGAAAATACTGTTTTTGGGAGAAAAAAAAAGTGTGTTTTTAAAACCCCAGAAAATGATAGGTGTATTTCTAGCTTAAATTGCACACTGACTAATCCAGATGTTGTAGTTTGCCCCAAAATGGTGATTTGCAATGTCCCAATAGCTCAGATGCAGTGCTGGTGCACTGAGCATGCATAAAATGGTCGCCGCCGCCGCCACACACCTAACTAACAGAATTCTAAAAGTTTGCATTTTTTTGTCAATGAGCTCAGGGCAAGGTAAAACAATTGTGCCCTGCACCCACACAACTATTTGTCTGTAGATCGCTGAGTTAGATTCTCTCCTATGCTCTCCCTGAAATCACAAGTCCAGCAGCATCTTCTCCCTACACTTGTAACAGTGACGTGCGGCGCTATGTGACTCAAGCTTACATAGAGCCTGGGTCACATGCTGCTCTGGCCAATAACAGCCATGCCATTAGTAGGCATGGCTGTGATGGCCTCTTGGGGCAAGCACTATGCCACTCGTTGATTGGCTGCTGTGCAGCCTTTAAAAAAGCGCTGAACACTGAACCCAAACCCAAACTTTTGCGAAAATGTTCAGGTTCGGGTCCGGGGTCCAAAAATTTTAAAGTTTGGTACGAACCCGAACTTTACAGTTTGGATTCGCTCAACCCTACTTACTAATATTCCCTTTATAAGATTCACTGCATCTTATAAAGGGAAAAGTGCAGTACCACTGGCAACTGCGGCCGCTATAGCTTCACTACTGGCCCCCCGACATAGTGGAGAGGGTGTCAGAAGTAAGTTTGTGTTGCCGTCACTGATTATTTTGTCCTTCCTCCGATCCGTCAGAACAATAACCCACAAAAAAACGGATCCTGTCTGTGGAGCATACGCCTTGACTCGGTTAGCATTTGCTCAATAATCCATCAGTATTGCTAATGTACAAAATAATTATTTAATATTGTAAAATCCGGTGTCTCCATGATAAATGTGCAGCGTGGGGGGCCCCGTGTTGGCTTCTACACACTTTCAGTGAGGCGAATAGATGCCGGCTTCCAAGGAGCAGTTGTCGAGAGCAGCGGTTCATTTTTGAGACGTCCATATAGTGCAGGGGGAATCCGAAGACCCTCTCCATCTCTGTGCAGCACAGGATGCCCTCCTTTTCATTTCCATGATGACTGGGAACCCGTGATGTTTTCACCGGACAAAGAGAACGAGGCCTGGTTGGTTGGTTTGAATCTTGACTAACTTTGCAACTCTTCCGGGCTCCAAGCTATCTTTAAGCTTTGTCTTCTCATTGTCTGTAGCTACTGGAGGCCTGTTCATGCCAGGCAGGTTCACCCAGAAGTATCTTAGTCAATGAGCAGCCAATACCGCACTTGAATGATTCTTGACAGGATTCATCTCCAGGTGGAGAGGAATTGTTTTCTTGCCTTGGGTTTTCCATCGCAAGACCACGTTGTTGAATAAACAGAGGACTGGCCAATTCTCTATTGTCTTAGGCAACATGCAATTTTTATTAGTAAACTTATTAAATATTTAATATTAGATGGAACCAAAACTTGATTAAAATTATAAGAAAGTATACATAAATTAGCCAAAACTGAACAAATAACTCAAGTATGAACTCAGCCTTACAGGTCCATGTTAGTGTCAAGAAGAAGTGCACTCCTTTTACAAGTCAGCTGATTCCACATAGATGTCTACAGAACCTGTTCTATTAAACGCTTATACAAGTAGAGCCCCCGACAGAGTGGAGAGGGTGTCAGCAGTAAGTTTGTGTTGACATCACTGATTAACTTACCCTTTCTCTAATCCATCAGAACAATAACCCACAAAAAACGGATCCTGTCTGGGGAGCATATGCTTTCACTCGGTCAGCATTTGCTCAGTAATCCATGAGTATTGGTAATGCCAAAAAAACAGGAGTGGATCTAAAACAGAGATGACACGTAAAGGTAATATTTGCATGTCTTATGTGTTTTGTACCCACTCCTGCTTTTGGCTACCAAAACATAAGCCAATTCTGATAGGACCATACAGGACTTACAGCTGCTACACAGACAGGATCCATTGTGCGTCTTATTTTTCCTTCCTTCTGACCGATCAGAAGAAAGGTCAAATAAATGGTGATTTCAAGAAGACCAAACAAGGACAATAGCATCCCCGTCATAGAGTGGGAAGGGTGGTAACAGCATGAGGAGTCCACAGATTGGCCATATGACAGTGGTGAGGTGGAAACAGCATGAGAATACCACCAAGTGGCACAATGACAGAGTCTTGCGGTGGCAGCAGCATCAGGAGGCCACAGAGTGGCACAATGACAAAGTGTGGGGGGTAAAAGCAGCAGTACGAGTAGGCCACAGAGTGGCAAGGTGACAGTGTGGAGATGGCAGCAAGCGCAGCATGATACCACAGAGTGGCAAGGTGACATAGTGTGGAGACGGCAGCAACAGCAGCAGCATTACACCACAGAGTGGCAAGATGACCTAGTGTGGAGATGGCAGCAACAGCAGCAGCATCTGGAGGATATCACAGAGTGGCAAGGCGACATAGTGTGCATATGGCAGCATCAGGAGGCCACAGAGTGGCACAGTGACATAGTGTGGAGATGGCAGCAACAGCAGCAGCAGCATGATACTACAGAGTGGCATGGTGACATAGTGTGGAGATGGCAGCAACAGCAGAAGCAGCAGCATGATACCGCAGACTGGCAAGGTGACATAGTGTGGAGATGGCAGCATCAGGAGGCCACAGATTGGCATGGTGAAATAGTGTGGACATGGCAGCATCAGGAGGCCACAGAGTGGCAAGGTGACATAGTGTGGAGATGGCAGCAACAGCAGAAGCAGCAGCATGATACCGCAGACTGGCAAGGTGACATAGTGTGGAGATGGCAGCATCAGGAGGCCACAGAGTGGCACAGTGACATAGTGTGGAGATGGCAGCAACAGCAGCATGATACAACAGAGTGGCATGGTGACATATTGTGTAGATGGCAGCATCAGGAGGCCACAGATTGGCATGGTGAAATAGTGTGGACATGGCAGCAGCAGGAGGCCACAGAGTATATATATTTCTCTTTTTGTACTGAAATAGGCCACTAAATTATTTCTGCGCAAATAACACCAAATGTGAGCTGCTGATTGGCTGCATGCGTGGCATTATGAGTCATTCCGCCTTCCCAGAGTTCCTTGCCCCATGTCCTCAATAACACGAAGCGTGAGGAGATTCACATTCGTTCAGAATCTAATTTTTTGACACCAATGCTGTCTTGACACCTTTTTCTGGGAGGTCATTATCACCTACTGACTCCAATCAGGATAATAGAATCACCACCTTTGACCCCATGCTGGGTATAATGACCTCTGACCCCATGCTGGGTATAATGACCTCTGACCCCATGCTGGGCATAATTACCAGATGTTGATTCAGTTACATATTTATTCCCAGAGAATTCTTGTACAGTTACTCAGAATTGAGAAAGCTCGTTGGAGAAACGAGTAAAACGTTTTCAAGAAATCTACAGTACGTCCAGTTGCCTTGATTTATTCTTTACAGATAAAATAGGATGTGTCATATTTTTGGATTTCCTATATTAATTGGCTGTAAAAAAAAATACAGTCATGAATAAACTCATGAAAAATACAGCCTTGACTAGACTCCATGGTTCTGAAAATGACTGTCACAAACAGACCTTAATAGGGACCTGCAGACATAGAGAGAAGTTGGTTGGGCTGGAGAAAGGCCATCGGGACATTCACCTCATTGACACCTCTGTAAGCTGGAAAACATACACATTTGGTCTTGTGTAGGTCTCGCCTGCATGCAAAACCAATCATCTCCTGGAGATCGGACATCCTGATACCTTATGTCCAGTGATATTCAATATGATGACACTTGATTTTAGCACATACATTTATACATTTATCATTCATTGCATATCCTACCTACCGAATTCTGTTTCCATGTTATCTCTTCTGTGATATTCAGCTGATCTGGAGATAAAGGATCAAATATTCCGACAAGTCTGTATGAACTATCTTCTGAACCATCCAGGGTTATCCAGTTTGTAATAAACAGAGGTGATAACAATTCTCCATTCTCATTGATAGGTATAAGCAGGTCCAGTTCATTTTTAGAATGGAGTATTTTGATGTACTGGGTTAGCTTAAAAAAACAAAAACAAAAAAAAAAACACTTGTGATAATGATATTCATTATTACTACTTTAATTATAATATTTCTAAAAACAACATGGACACTTTTAATTGTAAGTTTTTTAGCATCAGGTTCTGAAGCTTGTAATCATAAGGGTCATACTAAAGGGGGACTTCAGTAGCAACAAGTTATCACCTATCCAGGGGTTAACTATTAAATTGTGTCAAACCGCTGGGAGAAGAGGTCTCATGTCCACTCATTAGATAAAGCAACGTTTGAGCAGGAACACTGCTACTCTTTTTAAACTCTTTGGCTTTGGTGCCCCATACGCAGAAGGGATCACGGAACTGTTTTATACACGTCTGGTAGCCCCCGGGTTCATTTTTGTGGGGAACAGTAGCACTGTAAGCACGTCAATACATCCTTTTTAGCCATTGTTTACCTCTCACATCAATGCCACGTGATGCTCTGCTGTTTTCATGCTGCTTTTTCACAATGGTGACATTTGTCCACTCACGATACACTTTCATCACAGCAGAAGAACAGATCACAGACTGTGCAGTTTCAGAAAAGCTGCCACTCTTGGCCCAAAATCCAATAATCATCCCTTTTGCAATGCTGATAAATCACAGATTTAATCCATAAAAACAACAAGGGATATGTGTGCGGACAGCCTATCACAAACCTTATATACCCACCAAGCCATCTCACCACACGTGAATTTCCTGCATGAGCTCTATAAGTAGAGATGAGCAAATTTTTCAAAAATTAAATCCAAACGGTTTGCAGAATTTTCCAAAAATATCTGATTTGATCCAAATTTGTGACAAATCACGTTAAAAATCAGCTATTTCCTGGCTGCAGAGAGCTTGTGCATTGCAGAAACCTACATAGGTAGTCTGCTGTATGACAGGCAGTTGACAGGGGTCACTCTTAGAATCACTTCACACTTCACTTATTTAGTCAGTTACGGGGCCAAAACTGACCAAAAAAGTGTGAGCTTAACCTTATAGGTCAGTGTTAGCGTCAGGTATAAAGAACCGTGCAGTGGCCCGAGATTGTACTATAGAGTAAAAGAGCGCACTCCTTTTACACCGTCGTCCGATGATTCTACATAGATTTCTACAGAACCTGTTCATTTTTACTCTGATACAAGTAGTGTCACCATGACAACTGGAGAGGGTGTCAGGAGTAAGTTTGTCTTGATGTCACTGTTTATTTTGCCCTCCTTCTGATCTGTAATAAGAACAACCCAAAAAAATCGGATCCTGTCTTTTGAGCATCCGCCTTCACATTGCCAGCATTTGGTCAGTAATCCATCAGTATTGCTAAGGCCAAAAAAGAACAGGATTGGATCCAAAACAGAGTGATTTCCAATGACACGTGATTGGAAAGTTTGCATGTCTTCTGTATTTTGTACCCATTCCTGCTTTTGGCTTCAAAATCATGACATATCCTGATGCAAAATAGGGACTGTGTAATACAGGCCTTACAGATGCTCCAAAGACAGGATCCATTGTGTTAATGACTTTTCTGTCCTTCTGATAGATCAGAAGAAGGGTAAAATAAATAGTGATGTCAACAAGGCCAAACAGGGACAATAGTGGGGGCCATAGAGTGGGGAGCAGGAGGAGTCAACACAATGGCACAGTTACAATGTGGTGAGGTGGCAACCGCATGAGGAGTCAACACAGTGGTACAGTTACATTATGGGGAGGGCGGCAACTGCATGAGTAGTCAACACAATGGCCCAGTCAAAGAGTGTTGAGGTGGCAAACGCATGAGGAGTCAACACAGTGGCCCAGTAACAGAGTGAGGAGGGTGGGGGGCAACAACAGTGGCATTAACAGTAACAGCATGAGGGGACAGCATAAGTAACAGAGTGGTGAGGGTAGCAACCACATGAAGAGTCAACATAGTGGCCAAGTCACAGAGTGGTGAGGGTGGCAAATGCATGAGGAGTCAGCATAGTGGCCCAGAGTAGGGAGGGTGGCAACCACATAAGGAGTTAAAACAATGGCCCAGTCACAAAGTGGTGAGGTGGCAACCGCATAAGGAGTCAACACAGTGGCCCAGTCACAGAGTGGGGGGGAACAACAGTGGCAGTAATAGAATAGTGGGTGAAGCAGGTGTTCAGAAGAAACAGGTCTATTTTCACAAAGTTTGGGTGTGGCACCCAGAATGATCTAGTCTGATACATCATGCACTAGTGTATAAAAATCCTGGATGATCCACACCTGATTCGTCTTCACAAAGGTCAGTCTCTCCACATTTTTGGTGGAACATCTAGTTCTCCTTGGGGTAACTATGCCTCCCGTTGCACTAAACATCCTTCCTGATGCCACACTACTGGCCGGGCAGGAAAGCTGGTCCAGTGCAAACTGGGCCAGTTGCAGCCACAAATCAAGTTTGGCTGCCCAGTAGTCCAAGGGATCTTGGATATGGGGTGCAGTCCAAGTATGCCACCACCTGCTGGTTCAAGTTCTACTCCATGTCTTGCTGCTGCTGCATGGTTTCTTTAGTAGGCAGGTGAAGAAAAGTTCTCATTAAAGACTCCAGACTTAAGTTGCTGTTGATGGAACTGGTGTTGCTTCTGGCCACCCCCTCCAGCATCCATGGCAGTGGAACGTGAGCGCAAAGGGTTCCCCCATTCAGACGTTTGTGAGGATGGCGATGGTGCAAATAGGTAGCGGCCAACTAACTACATAAGATGTCTCAATAGTAGTTCAGTTTATCCTCCCTCTCAGTGGGTGGAACAAAGGCCTCCATTTTAGACCGATAGTGAGGATCTAACATGGTGGAGAGTCAGTAGTCATCCCTCTGCTTAATGGTGATAACACGGCTGTCACTACGCAAGCAACTCAGTATGCATCTGGCCATTTGCACAAGGGACTCTGAGGGACTCCCTGTCTCCATCTCCACTGCATACTGCCATGGTGTGTTGGGGTCATCTGCCTAGTCCTCCTCAGCGCCCTCAGCTTCTCCTGCTCTTCCTGTCTCTCTCCTGTCGCTTGTGCAGAAAAAAAACACCCATTTCTGTATACATTGCTCGTGCATGAATTTCCTCCTCCTCTTCCTTCAGCTCAGCACCCACAGGGCTCAGGTGGCTGTGATATGTAGGCACCACGTCTTCTGTCTCTTGACCAGACAGATTTATCAGCATTTGCATCAGTTCCTGAAGGAGTGGAATGACATTGCTCATCCCATCGTTCATTAGGTGACTGACAAATAAAGTAGCCTCCTCAAAGGGCCTGAGCAAATGGCAGGTGGCATGAGCCGCCACTAGCTAACGTGGAAGGTACACAGGGGAATGCTTCTGTTCGCCTGCATCATTGAGAAATTATTTACGGCCTTCCTCTGCTCATATAGTCGGTCCAACATGTGGAGGGTGGAGTTCCAACGGAAACGTTGCAAATTAGGCGCTGTTGAGGAATGCTATTCTGCCTTTGCAGCTCAAGGAAGACATGTTTTGCAGTGTAAGAGTGGCTGAAATGCATGCACAGTTTCCTAGCAATTTTCATGATGTCTTGCAGTTGAGGTGAATACTTTAGGAACCGCTTTACAACCAGATTAAAGCCGTGCGCCATGCAGGGCTCATGGGTCAGCCCTCTTTGACGCTGCACCAACACAATGTTCTTCCTGTTGTCGGTGATCATGGTTTCCTCCCCGGTGTGACTCCGTTCACCCAGGCAAACCAGGTTCAGAAAAGCGTGTCACCGCCATGCTCTTCACAGGTGGTATGCTGAAGTAGCACTCTGAATTGTGCCTGCAGTGGAGGCTGAGGACAAGGTAGAGGATGAAGAGGCAGATGAGGCAATTGGCACAGGACTCACAGCTTGAGAATGTAGTCACCTGGCGAAGTGGCTGGTGTGGCTGTGCAGGAACCACATTTACCCAGTTTTGCGTAAAGGACATATATTTTCCTTGACCGCAGTTACAGCACCACCCGTCGGCGCTGCCGTTAACTTTAGCAGAAACCAACAGGCTCAAGGACTGGCCCACTTTCTGCTCAACATATATGTGCAGGGCTGGTATAGCCTTTTTGGAGAAGTAATGATGGCTTGGCATGGCACAAGCCATCAGTTCTCTGAAAGGTGCACCACATGGAAAGGGAGGGACTGTAGTACCAGCAACTCAGCCAGGAGCACATTCAGATTTTGCTCCATTGGATCAGTACATGCATACTCATGTTTTTTTGCAATTGCCTCAGTGATCGATTGCTGATGAAACAAGTGACGAGGAGGAGGAGCAGGAGCATCAGGACCAGTAGATGATGGGAAGGAAACACAGCCCGCTTCTGCTGAGGTGGTGGAGCCTTGACTGACTGGACAAATGGTGTGGGCCACTGGGTGATGCAGCGGTTGCTGTGTCAGGCTGTACCACTACATTAGCGCCACAGTTTTCCGCGGTCACTTTATAGAGATGCTGCATGTGTTGATGCAGGGTCGTGGTGCTAACATTGGCACTCTGGTCACACTTCACTTTCTGCCCACAGATTCTACAAATAGCCTTGCTGACATCCTCCGGTGGCTTGATGAATAGTCCCCACAACGCAGAGTATGGCATTTTACCCCCCACTCCATGCTGACCGCCTGCTACCACTGGCTTTGTGAATCTGTGCACTGGCAGTTCTTTCTCAACAGGTAGGCTTCTGCATAGCAGATGGTCTACCCCGGGCACGTTTGGCTCCAGACCTAAAACTGCTGCCACCCTGCTGGCTCAGCAACTGCCTCACGCACAAGTTGCCCCTCTTCACCCAGCTCCCACGTGCGATCGGCTACATCATTATCCACTACTGTTTGCATGTTGTTGATGTCACTTTCACCAGTCTCAGGGCCACGTGCCTGACTGCTCGCAACACCAGCTCCCATGTTACTCTCATTGTCGCTACTTGCCTGCCTACTGGAGGAAGCAGCGGATCTCTTCTTCTGACCTTGGCTGGGCAGTAGCTACTGAATATCCTCTAGAAGCTCGTCCTCACTGAATAGCGAACCCAAGCCGACAGCATACAATACTTCCCGAGCAGAAGGAATGGAAAATGAAAGCAGCAGGTTAAGGACAGGTGGGGGCACAGAGCATGTTTCTGGGCCATGCCAACTAAGGGTGGTGCCAGAGGAACCCACTGACTCCTGGCTGGGGTTGTTTGATATTACTTGAAATTAGGTAGAAGACTAAGTCAATCATTCAAGAACAGTTGATTTGCTGGTCAAAACACAAGTGCAGGATGACACTGGAAGCTCTGGCCTGTCGCTGCGACTGCTTTGACCACCCCAACTTCTGCTGCTGCTACTTCTGCCAGCTCCATAAACATTTTGTCCACTGCTGTTCCCTTAGAAGGGCCTGTCACCTGTCTGTTGGACATACTGTAATGTAACACTAACTGTAAAGGTAAAAGTGCAGTAGTGTCAGGACGCAATTTCACCACCAAAACAAGGATGAATGAAAGTACTTATATATGAGAATGTGAGCACCCTAAAGTGTGTAGTATCAGGCCGCAATTTCACCCCTAAATCAAGGATGAACGGATGTAATAATATAACCAAAAACATGAACACCCCAAAACTTGTAGTATCAGGCCTCAATTTTGCATAAATTCCACAATTAGGGATTAAGGAATATACTTATGTATAATAGAACTTGAGCATCCTAAAATGTGTAGTGTCAGGACGCAATTTCACCCCAATTATACAATTAGCGATTAACGGATATACGTATGTATAATAAAACGTGAGTATCCTAATTTCTGTAGTATCAAGTTGCAATTTCACCCCGATTATACAATTAGCGATTAACGGATATACGTATGTATAAAAAAATTTGAGTATCCTAATTTCTGTAGTATCAAGTTGCAATTTCACCCCGATTAGACATTGAAGGATTAATGGACTGAATTATACATAAAATAATGCAAACACCCAAAAATCTGTAGTATTAGGTCACTTTATATCCCCATTTAGTGCAGCAAGGTGTAATACTGTAGAATAGCTCCTATTACCCAGGCTTTACACTGTTCTATTGGTCCCTGCTCTCTCCCTATAGTGTGGGTAATACCTCCCTATTATATCCCTACACTTTGAATAATCTGTCCCTGAATCAGAGGTGTTGCTAGGGTCTCAAAAGATCCGGTGCCCAAGCCACAATGCATATAGCCCAATTCTTTAAGTCGACCCTCTGCCCCCCCCCCCCCATCCCTGCAAACACTAGCATTGAATACATTTTAGTGTGCTTGCTATACAGCAGCACATACCTCTCACATCCAGGGCCTCTGGGTGACGTCTCCTCTGATGTAGATCTTCTCTGTCATCATCTTCTCCATTCGGACAACTACATTCAGACGCGCCTCGTCTCTGCAGAGTGTGACACTCAGACATCTTAGCTTCCTCGCTTTTCTATTATCATCCCCCAAACCTGGAGTCTCCACAGTGTTATCCTGCTGCTCGCTGTGCTCCCCAATACCCCCAAATACTATTCTGAAGAAAAATGAATGCCCCTATAGTAATATTGCTCCTCAAAGTCACACTGATAGTAATTCCTGCATAGAATGCCCTCATTAGTACAGCAATACTGCACCCTACAGTCCCCCAACAGTGAAAATGCTCCCTAAGGGTCCATTCACAAGTCTGCAAAATGAGTCCACATCTGTTCCGCAATTCTGCGGAACAGGTGCAGACCCATTCAATTTTAATGTGGCCGGAATGTGCTTTCTGCATCTGCATTTGCGGATCCACACTTCCGGATCTGTACTTCCGTTCCGCAAAAAAATAGAACATGTCCTATTCTTGTCCACATTTGTGGACAAGAAAATGCATTTTCCATGAGAGTGCTTGCGATGTGTGGTCCGCAAAATGTGGAACGCACATTGCCAGTGTCCGTGTTTTGTGGATCTGCAATTTGTGAAGCCCCCTCCAATATACAGTCCCATGTAAATAACATATCTCTCTATGCACAGCCCCCTCCAAAATACAGTCCCATGTAAATAACATCACACATCTCTCCTGCCCCCTCCAATATATAGTCCCATGTAAATAACATCACCCCCTCCTCAGCTGCCTTCAACATACAGTCCCAAGTAAATAATATGAACCCTCTCGATATTCAGTCCCATGCAAATAGCATCACTCCCTCCCCATATACCTTCAATATACAGTCCCATGTAAGTAACATAATCCCCTTCCCAACTACCTCCAATATGCAGTCTCATGTAAATAATATTGCTCCCTCCCACAGCCTCTTTTAACTATACAGTCCCATGTAAATAGCATCACCCCCTTCCCAGCCACCTCCAACATGTAGCCTCATGTAAATAACATCACCCCCTCAACATTGTGACATGTAAAGAACATCACTCCATCCCACTGTCCCATGTAAATAACTTCCCTCCCTTCAGTCCTAATATACAGTCACAGTTAAATAACCACAACTTCCAGCATTGCTCTGCCTCTCCCTTCACTTACCTCTCCTCAGGTAGCAGACCTTACCACAGCGTCTTCCCAGGACTTATCTTCACTGCTGATCCGTCCTATCCTGCACTGGTCACATGATGGTGACATCATTGCAGGTCCTTTTCAGCTACTGCATTTAGAACTGATCATATGGACTGTGATGTCATCACAGGTCCTTCAGCTCTTGCAGGCCTTTAGATTAAATTTGGTTGTGACTAAATACTATACTCTGTAAGGACCTGGTCCTTACCAGTGATAGGAAATAGACTACTCAGTGTGTGCTGTCTATTTCCTATCACCGGTAAATACCTTTTTGGCCCCTAGTGGTCAGGTCCTGAACTGAAATAGTGTATAGCAGGTTCACAGGGAGTTGGCTAAATCCTATACTCCATCAGGACCTGGTCCTTACCAGTGATATGAAATAGCTGACTCTACAGGAGCTGTCTATTTCCCATCATTTGTAGGGACCTCTTCTGCCTCGTTGATCTGGTTACTGAACTGTGTAAGGATTTGATGAGCTGTGCAGTGGCGGATCCAGAGCCTGGTCTCGGGAGGGGCACTTCCAGATTATTTTCTTTCCGCCGCCGCAAAACAATGGTGCTTATAGAACAGACTACACAGTGTAGCGGTATACTGTATATTGTGTGGCACAGTATATGCTAGTGTAGTGTAATGACAGCCCCCCATTATGTGCCAGTAATGACAGCCCCCCATTATGTGCCAGTAATGACAGCCCCCCATTATGTGCAAGTAGTGACAGCCCTCATTATGTGCCAGTAGCCAGAGACCCCCATTATGTGCCAGTAGCCAGAGACCCCCATTATGTGCCAGTAGCCAGAGACCCCCATTATGTGCCAGTAGCCAGAGACCCCCATTTTGTGACAGTAGCCAGCAGTATTGTACACCAAAAAAATAATAAACACTTATACTTACCTCCGCCTCTTCCGGCCTGTGTCACGCGCTATACGGCTCAGGTGGGTGATAATGTCATTGCGCCGCCTGCGCCGGCCTCTGATAGGCTGCCGGCCTAGTGCCTGCAGCCTATCAGAGGAAGGGAAAGGGCCACACCTCTCCCTCCCCTGCCTCAGCACAGTCATCTGTATCGCTGTCCTGATGACGGCGATACAGATGACTATGAGATGAACGCTTCCACAATGGAAGCATTCATCTCCCTGTGCCCCGCCGCCGCCCCACGCACTTCTGAGCAGCTCGGGGGGGTCAATTGCCCCGTTGCCCCCCCCTGGATCCGCCAATGCTGCAGAGCAGAGGCAAAACTCAGTTCACAGATTCCAGGGGGGGGCATTTTCCCCCCCTTGCCCCCCCTGCGGACGCCCACGGTTATAGTATGCAATAAAGTTAGGCTACTTTCACACTAGCATTTTTGGGTCTGCTTCTGAGATCCGTTTCAGGGCTCTCACAAGCGCCAGTGCATTCTGAATGGATAAGGATCCATTCAGAATGCATCAGTTTGGCTGCGTTTGGTCTCCGTTCCGCTTTTGAGGCGGACACCGAAACGCTGCTTGCAGCTGTCGAGTTGGCAGTGTATAAAGAACAGACAGACAGAAATACATTTTTAGCAGAAGGACCCGGCTTCACATGAGTATATTTAATCTATTTCATTTAAAGGGAGTCTGTCACCTCCATATGGCCATATACAGCGCTTACATGGCTCTGTAGCACACCTATACAGGATTGTAACGGTACCTGGGTACTTGCGAGTGCTCATTTGCATATGAATTAAACTCAGTTTTTCCAGCTGCTGCAAGTCTAAAGACAAAGACAAAGGTACCGTTACAATCCTGTATAGGTGTGCTACAGAGCCATGTAAGCGCTGTATATGGCCATATGGAGGTGACAGACTCCCTTTAATGTTTTTCTGTGGGGATAAAATATATTGACAGTATCCCCCATAAAAAGTGACCTCTACAGCACCCTGTCTCCTTAAAGTGTGAACTTCACAGCAGCTCACCCCCTTAACTTTGACCTTCACAGCAGCCCGCTGCCTTAACAGTGACCCTCCACAGCACCCCATCCTCTTAACTTGCCTCCACAGTGGCCTACCCCCTTAACAATGACCCCTCACACCACCACCCCTTTAACAGTGTCCTCCACAGCACCCGCCCCTTTAACAGTGACCTCCACAGTGCACTACCCCCTTAAAAGTGACCTCCACAGCACCGCCTCTTTAACAGTCACCTTCACATTACACCAACCCCTTAACACTGACCTCCATAGAAGACCATCTGCAGTGTCCCACTATGTGCTAAAAGGGACACTTCAAACTTTTGTATATGTCATGCCATTTTATGCCATTTTTCTATCCTGAGATATTCCCAAAAAATGCATTAGCCAATAGAAGCTTGGTCACATGACCCTTATCAGCCAACAGTTTTACTCCAGGTTTCCATAACAACCCAGCCATTTATCTTCACTGCTGTAGGAGAGCTTTAAAGGAAATCTGTCACCAGGATAATCGCTATTGAAGTAAAGCCACGGCCTAATAGCACTTATTACCTTATTTCAAGATGTGCCTTTGTTCCAGCAATAGATGTTTTTATCCTCTAAAAATCCAGTTTATTTGGTATGCAAATGAGCCAGTAAGGTGCCGAGAGGGGCGTCACTCTTGTAGGAAGGAGCCCAAACACACCCCCTGCCACAATGTGTCCACCCTCAAAAGATGAACTTAAAACCCCACCCCTGCAGCTCACATTCAGACAACACAGTGCTGCTGTCTTAGACTGAGCTGTTCAAAAGGACACGCCCCCGATCCAGTTAGGCCACGCCCCCCACTCCTTAGCAACAGGGATTGAAAAAATGAAGTTAAAAATCAACTTCTAGGTCCAGCTAAGCCACGTGCCGATCCGGTTAGGCCACGCCCCTCCCACTCCTCAACTGACATGGATTGAGAAAATGAGGTTAAAAATCAACTTCTGTCAACTGCAGAGGCGGGAGGAAGGATGACTTTCTCCCTGCAGCTTACACTCAGACAGCACAGTGCTTCTTTATAAGAGTGAGCTGTTCAAAAGGACATCCTTGTGTCCATCCAGGCCCTATGTCAGATGGAGGACAGGGAGTCTGAAAGCCGAACTATCCGGCCTAAAACTGGACCACTGGCCACCCTAGGGGCAGGCTGCTGTGGAGGTCACATTTAAGGTGATGGTCCGCTATGGAGGTCAGTGTTAAGGGGCAGAGTGCTGTAAGGGGGCGGGTCCTACTATTAAGGGGGCGGGTCCCTGTGGAGGTGACTGTCAAGGGGGTGGTGTGCTGTGAAACTCACTGTTAAAGGGGAAGGCTGCTGTAAAGGTTAAAGTTAAGGGGGTGGTCTGCTGTGGAGATCCAATTTTAAGGGATGGTGCACTGTGTGGGGGGGGGGGCAGTGTTAAGATGTCACTGTTATAGTGGATACTGTCGATATCTTTTAATGACACACACAAACATTAAATGAAATAGATTAAATATACCCGAGCGAAGGCGGGTCCTTCAGCTAGTATATATATATATATATATATATATATATACATATATACAGTACAAACCAAAAGTTTGGACACACCTTCTCATTCAAAGAGTTTTCTTTATTTTCATGACTATGAAAATTGTAGATTCACACTGAAGGCATCAAAACTAGGAATTAACACATGTGGAATTATATACATAACAAAAAAGTGTGAAACAACTGAAAATTTGAACTAGGTTCTTCAAAGTAGCCACATTTTGCTTTGATAACTGATTTGCACACTCTTGGCATTCTCTTGATGAGCTTCAAGAGGTAGTCATCTGAAATGGTCTTCCAACAGTCTTGAAGGAGTTCCCAGAGATGCTTAGCACTTGTTGGCCCTTTTGCCTTCACTCTGCGGTCCAGCTCACCTCAAACCATCTCGATTGGGTTCAGGTCCGGAGACTGTGGAGGCCAGGTCATCTGGCGCAGCACCCCATCACTCTCCTTCATGGTCAAATAGCCCTTACACAGCCTGGAGGTGTGTTTGGGGTCATTGTCCTGTTGAAAAATAAATGATGGTCCAACTAAACGCAAACCGGATGGAATAGCATGCCGCTGCATGCCTTCAGACCTTTTCTGCGTCGCACAAAGACACAGTGGTTGGAACCAAAGATCTCATATTTGGACTCATCAGACCAAAGCACAGTTTTCCACTGGTCTAATGTCCATTCCTTGTGTTCTTTAGCCCAAACAAGTCTCTTCTGCTTGTTGCCTGTCCTTACCAGTGGTTTCCTAGCAGATATTCTACCAGTCCTAATTCACACAGTCTCCTCTTAACAGTTGCTCTAGAAATGTGTCTGCTGCTAGAACTCTATGTGGCATTGACCTGGTCTCTAATCTGAGCTGCTGTTAACCTGCGATTTCTGAGGCTGGTGACTCGGATGAACTTATCCTCCACAACAGAGGTGACTCTTGGTCTTCCTTCCCTGGGGTGGTCCGCATGTGAGCCAGTTTCTTTGTAGCGCTTGATGGTTTTTGTGACTGCACTTGGGGACACTTTCAAAGTTTTCCCAATTTTTCGGACTGACTGACCTTCCTTTCTTAAAGTAATGATGGCCACTCGTTTTTCTTTACTTAGCTGCTTTTTTCTTGCCATAATACAAACAGTCTATTCAGTAGGACTATCAGCTGTGTATCCACCTGACTTCTCCACAACGCAACTGATGGTCCCAACCCCATTTATAAGGCAAGAAATCCCAATTATTAAACCTGAGAGGGCACACCTGTGAAGTGAAAACCATTTCAGGTGACTACCTCTTGAAGCTCATCAAGAGAATGCCAAGAGTGTGCAAAGCAGTAATCAAAGCAAAAGGTGGCTACTTTGAAGAACCTAGAATATGACATATTTTCAGTTGTTTCACACTTTTTTGTTATGTATATAATTCCACATGTGTTCATTCATAGTTTTGATGCCTTCAGTGTGAATCTACAATTTTCATAGTCATGAAAATAACGAAAACTCTTTGAATGATAAGGTGTGTCCAAACTTTTGGTCTGTACGGTATATAATTCCACATGTGTTAATTCATAGTTTTGATGCCTTCAGTGTGAATCTACAATTTTCATAGCCATGAAAATAAAGAAAACCTCTTTGAATGAGTAGGTGTGTCCAAACTTTTGGTCTGTACTGTATATATATATATATATATATATATATATACAGGGAGTGCGGAATTATTAGGCAAATGAGTATTTTGACCACATCATCCTCTTTATGCATGTTGTCTTACTCCAAGCTGTATAGGCTCGAAAGCCTACTACCAATTAAGCATATTAGGTGATGTGCATCTCTGTAATGAGAAGGGGTGTGGTCTAATGACTTCAACACCCTATATCAGGTGTGCATAATTATTAGGCAACTTCCTTTCCTTTGGCAAAATGGGTCAAAAGAAGGACTTGACAGGCTCAGAAAATTCAAAAATAGTGAGATATCTTGCAGAGGGATACAGCACTCTTAAAATTGCAAAGCTTCTGAAGCGTGATCATCGAACAATCAAGCGTTTCATTCAAAATAGACAACAGGGTCGCAAGAAGCGTGTGGAAAAACCAAGGCGCAAAATAACTGCCCATGAACTGAGAAAAGTCAAGCGTGCAGCTGCCAAGATGCCACTTGCCACCAGTTTGGCCATATTTCAGAGCTGCAACATCACTGGAGTGCCCCAAAGCACAAGGTGTGCAATACTCAGAGACATGGCCAAGGTAAGAAAGGCTGAAAGACGACCACCACTGAACAAGACACACAAGCTGAAATGTCAAGACTGGGCCAAGAAATATCTCAAGACTGATTTTTCTAAGGTTTTATGGACTGATGAAATGAGAGTGAGTCTTGATGGGCCAGATGGATGGGCCTGTGGCTGGATTGGTAAAGGGCAGAGAGCTCCAGTCCGACTCAGACGCCAGCAAGGTGGAGGTGGAGTACTGGTTTGGGCTGGTATCATCAAAGATGAGCTTGTGGGGCCTTTTCGGGTTACGGATGGAGTCAAGCTCAATTCCCAGTCCTACTGCCAGTTTCTGGAAGACACCTTCTTCAAGCAGTGGTACAGGAAGAAGTCTGCATCCTTCAAGAAAAACATGATTTTCATGCAGGACAATGCTCCATCACACGCGTCCAAGTACTCCACAGCGTGGCTGGCAAGAAAGGGTATAAAAGAAGAAAATCTAATGACATGGCCTCCTTGTTCACCTGATCTGAACCCCATTGAGAACCTGTGGTCCATCATCAAATGTGAGATTTACAAGGAGGGAAAACAGTACACCTCTCTGAACAGTGTCTGGAGGCTGTGGTTGCTGCTGCACGCAATGTTGATGGTGAACAGATCAAAACACTGACAGAATCCATGGATGGCAGGACTTTTGAGTGTCCTTGCAAAGAAAGGTGGCTATATTGGTCACTGATTTGTTTTTGTTTTGTTTTTGAATGTCAGAAATGTATATTTGTGAATGTTGAGATGTTATATTGGTTTCACTGGTAAAAATAAATAATTGAAATGGGTATATATTTGTTTTTTGTTAAGTTGCCTAATAATTATGCACAGTAATAGTCACCTGCACACACAGATATCCCCCTAAAATAGCTAAAACTAAAAACAAACTAAAAACTACTTCCAAAAATATTCAGCTTTGATATTAATGAGTTTTTTGGGTTTATTGAGAACATGGTTGTTGTTCAATAATAAAATTAATCCTCAAAAATACAACTTGCCTAATAATTCTGCACTCCCTGTATATATATAGCAGAAGTCAGGCACAGAAAGTTAGTTGTGAGGAGGTTAGGAAAAGAGATTATGTAACTTGTATGGTGTGCCCCTGAGTACCCCCCAGATAGGGCAAAATAGATAGGAAACCAATCCTAAAGGCCACTGGATTTATTCTTGAGGTGCCACTGTCCTGGAGTCAAAGACGAAGTAGACTTACTATTATGGAAGCAGCTTGTTCAAATAATTGAGCAGGTGAGCAATGCCTGCCGCTAGGGGGACTACCCTGTTGGTTCCCAAGTTCTAGTATTCAAAAGAACCAAAGGACCTAAAGCCTGGGTTTTTAGAGCAAGCTAAGTAAAATACCACTCTCTCTCTGATTGAGTTGGAACCTGCACTTCACTGCTTCACTGTGCCTGTTGTCTGGAAATGCAGCTCGCTTCCATTTTATGTACCAAGGCATTATTTATATGGATGTTATCTATCTTTAAAACAACTATCCTCATGTAAAGTTCTTGTTGGATCAACTCCTGTTTCTCTCCTTATTCTATACCAACTCTCAACGCACCAACTGGTGTTGGTGTCACGAACATCGGGGATCCGGCCTCCAAGGCACCCTAAACACCCACACCACCAAGGGCACCTCAACTTCCATCTGGCTGGTGATCCCTATGCAACAGAGAGTGCCCGAAAGATTGATTTGCCATTCTTCCTGTCACTGCACACCGGCGCAGGGAGCTACAGAACAGTGAGCAATACTACTACCCCTATCGGCCCACCATAACTCACACATATTGCCCCTGTGGTCCGGTCGCTGCAAATTTTGTAGTCAAGAACAGGATAAAAATCCACTGCGCCTTCATCGAGCTGTTCTCGGAACTGTCTGCTCCCGGTGACCGCATGTGTTTCAGAGCGGCTTGCGGCGCAGGCACAGGTAAGGACTTACCTCTGCATCGCCCGGCTTGGGAATAAAGATGGCAGATTGCATGTGTTTATTGGCGAATACTACGAACTGGCCATCACTGCTTTGTATCATACAGCAAGTTTTTGTAACAGCATTTGTAATTAACATAAGAGTTAACAAATGTATACAGTGAATGTCTCACACTATATTGAGATATGATAACAGCAGTGAAAAATAATATGGTTATTATGAGTCAATGCTTCAAATACTTGAAATTCCTGAAGTGTTCACAATTTTCCCAGGTAGTTCTGAATTTAGAGTAATTACGATTTTCCCAAGCTGCTATTTCTTCAAACCTATATATATATATCATTGACTTTCCCATCCACTGCTCTAGGGAAGGGAGCTCCGGCTTGAGCCAAAATCTAGGTATTAGAAGACGGGCACTAGATAGAAGTATTTTTAAAAAAGGGGGTATCACTGCCCCTGCGCATCGGAGGTAGAAGCTTAAAAAGGCTGATTGGGGAGACAGAGATTTTCGTTTTACACACTGTTACTTTTGTTAAAGATCTCCTTCCACCATTTTTGAATCAATGGGCACAGCCACCACAAATGGTAATAGGAACCTCTTTCTCCCCTACAATGCCAGAAAATGTCTGAATTTGTCTGGTCATACCTGCTAGTGATATTGGGAGTTTTGTACCACCTAGAGAGGATCTTGAACCCATTTTCTTGAATTCTAACACATCTTGAGGTAGCGTGGGGTGTCACAAGTAGTCTAGAGCATTCTTCAGGTGTAAAGGAGCAATCTGAATCCCGTTCCCATAAACTCACAAAGGCCAGTTTTGGTGAAGAGAAGGGAGTGTTAAGTATCTTATAAAAGGTTGAGATTGGTTTTGTTAGTGGAATTGACCTATCAAGCTTTCGAACTAGGTGAGAGGCCTGAGAAGGGCTTGTCTTGGGATGTTTTTAGATATAAATGTTCAGAGAAAGGATAATAAAGACATATAAGGGATTTTCCATCCAATATCAATCCATTCTCATCAAAGAATGTAAGTACTGGAGTTTTCATTTTTCAAATACATGTAGGGAGAGTCTGTCTCAGTGCTAGTGGGGCAGCACTTATTATATCTCTCAACTGGATCAGCGGAAATGGTAGAGGGATCCCCAATGAGGACAATTGAAACCAGTTCCAAGTATCTATAGATGCCCTGACCACATGGTTGGTTTGGGCTAGAGGGATTTTAGGGTCCGTTGGTCCTAGTAATAATCTCCTAAAAGATGTTGAGAAATTATCAATTTCCATGTCTACCCAAGACCTCTGTGGAGGTTGTCTAAACAAATCTATTATTCTAGACATAAAGATGGCTTTGCCATATAGCAAAGGGTTAGGCAGTCCTATACCTCACAAGGATCTAGGTCTTTGTAGGAGAGGGATAGATAGTCGAGATTTGTTACCCGCCTAGACGAAGGAGCAAATATTTTTAGTTAGGGAATTGTAGAATGATTTTGGTATCGGAATTGGAAGGACTTGCTGAAGATAACTTAATCTAGGGGTTACTAAAGATGTTACTATATTTTTGCATCCAAACCAAGACAGTGTTGGGAAATGTAGTGAGGAGAGTTGCTCCTGTATAGATTTCAGAAGGGGGAGGTAATTGAATTGGAATAATCTATGGGGGTCGGGTCCTATCTTCACTCGAAGGTAAGTATTATATGGGGCGTTCCAGTTAAATGGGGATTTCATCTCAAGGTCCCTCCGTATGGTGGATTTAAGGCCCAGACTCAGAACCTGTGACTTTTTCATGTTAATCTTAAAATTGGATAAAGGGCTGAAATTCTCCAATAAGTCATAGATAATAGGAAGAGAGTTCTCAGGGTTTCAGGTTATGACAAGGAGATTGTCTGCGAAAGCGGCGGTTTTATGTTCCTGGGAGCCCAATCTAAAGCCTCTGATCCTCTCGCTCTGTCTAATGGCCTGGAGAACTGGTTCCATGATTAGGACAAAGACTAGTGGGAAGAGGGGACAGCCTTGTCTAGTGCCATTTCTGATAGTGAATGTGGAGGATAACGTATCATTTACTATAATGGCTGCTGAGTAGAGTTGAGCGAACACCTGGATGTTCGGGTTCGAGAAGTTCGGCCGAACTTCCCGAAAATGTTCGGGTTCGGGATCCGAACCCGATCCGAACTTCGTCCCGAACCCGAACCCCATTGAAGTCAATGGGGACCCGAACTTTTTGGCACTAAAAAGGCTGTAAAACAGCCCAGGAAAGGGCTAGAGGGCTGCAAAAGGCAGCAACATGTAGGTAAACCCCCTGCAAACAAATGTGGATAGGGAAATGAATTAAAATAAAAATTAAATAAATAAAAATTAACCAAAATCAATTGGAGAGAGGTCCCATAGCAGAGAATCTGGCTTCCCGTCACCCACCACTGGAACAGTCCATTCTCAGATATTTAGGCCCCGGAACCCAGGCAGAGGAGAGAGGTCCCGTAACAGAGAATCTGGCTTCATGTCAGCAGAGAATTAGTCTGCATGTCATAGCAGAGAATGAGGCTTCACGTCAGCCACCACTGCAACAGTCCATTGGCATATATTTAGGCCCAGCACCCAGGCAGAGGAGAGAGGTCCCGTAACAGACAATCTGGCTTCATGTCAGCAGAGAATCAGGCTTCATGTCATAGCAAAGTATCAGGCTTCACGTCACCCACAACTGTAAGAGTCCATTTTCATAAATTTAGGCCCAGCACCCAGGCAGAGGAGAGAGGTCCCGTAACAGAGGATCTGGCTTCATGTCAGCAGAGAATTAGTCTGCATGTCATAGCAGAGAATGAGGCTTCACGTCAGCCACCACTGCAACAGTCCATTGGCATATATTTAGGCCCAGCACCCAGGCAGAGGAGAGAGGTCCCGTAACAGACAATCTGGCTTCATGTCAGCAGAGAATTAGTCTGCATGTCATAGCAGAGAATGAGGCTTCACGTCAGCCACCACTGCAACAGTCCATTGGCATATATTTAGGCCCAGCACCCAGGCAGAGGAGAGAGGTCCCGTAACAGACAATCTGGCTTCATGTCAGCAGAGAATCAGTCTTCATGTCATAGCAGAGAATCAGGCTTCACGTCACCCACCACTGTAAGAGTCCATTTTCATAAATTTAGGCCCAGCACCCAGGCAGAGGAGAGAGGTCCCGTAACAGAGGATCTGGCTTCATGTCAGCAGAGAATTAGTCTGCATGTCATAGCAGAGAATGAGGCTTCACGTCAGCCACCACTGCAACAGTCCATTGGCATATATTTAGGCCCAGCACCCAGGCAGAGGAGAGAGGTCCCGTAACAGACAATCTGGCTTCATGTCAGCAGAGAATTAGTCTGCATGTCATAGCAGAGAATGAGGCTTCACGTCAGCCACCACTGCAACAGTCCATTGGCATATATTTAGGCCCAGCACACAGGCAGAGGAGAGAGGTCCCGTAACAGACAATCTGGTTTCATGTCAGCAGAGAATTAGTCTGCATGTCATAGCAGAGAATCAGGCTTCACGTCACACACCACTGTAAGAGTCCATTTTCATAAATTTAGGCCCAGCAACCAGGCAGAGGAGAGAGGTCCCGTAACAGACAATCTGGCTTCATGTCAGCAGAGAATTAGTCTGCATGTCATAGCAGAGAATCAGGCTTCACGTCACCCACCACTGTAAGAGTCCATTGGCGTATATTTAGGCCCAGCACATAGGCAGAGGAGAGAGGTCCCGTAACAGACAATCTGGCTTCATGTCAGCAGAGAATTAGTCTGCATGTCATAGCAGAGAATGAGGCTTCACGTCAGCCACCACTGCAACAGTCCATTGGCATATATTTAGGCCCAGCACCCAGGCAGAGGAGAGAGGTCCCGTAACAGACAATCTGGCTTCATGTCAGCAGAGAATCAGTCTGCATGTCATAGCAGAGAATGAGGCTTCACGTCAGCCACCACTGCAACAGTCCATTGGCATATATTTAGGCCCAGCACACAGGCAGAGGAGAGAGGTCCCGTAACAGAGGATCTGGCTTCATGTCAGCAGAGAATTAGTCTGCATGTCATAGCAGAGAATGAGGCTTCACGTCAGCCACCACTGCAACAGTCCATTGGCATATATTTAGGCCCAGCACCCAGGCAGAGGAGAGAGGTCCCGTAACAGACAATCTGGCTTCATGTCAGCAGAGAATCAGTCTTCATGTCATAGCAGAGAATCAGGCTTCACGTCACCCACCACTGTAAGAGTCCATTTTTATAAATTTAGGCCCAGCACCCAGGCAGAGGAGAGAGGTCCCGTAACAGAGGATCTGGCTTCATGTCAGCAGAGAATTAGTCTGCATGTCATAGCAGAGAATGAGGCTACACGTCAGCCACCACTGCAACAGTCCATTGGCATATATTTAGGCCCAGCACCCAGGCAGAGGAGAGAGGTCCCGTAACAGACAATCTGGCTTCATGTCAGCAGAGAATTAGTCTGCATGTCATAGCAGAGAATGAGGCTTCACGTCAGCCACCACTGCAACAGTCCATTGGCATATATTTAGGCCCAGCACCCAGGCAGAGGAGAGAGGTCCCGTAACAGACAATCTGGCTTCATGTCAGCAGAGAATCAGTCTTCATGTCATAGCAGAGAATCAGGCTTCACGTCACCCACCACTGTAAGAGTCCATTTTCATAAATTTAGGCCCAGCACCCAGGCAGAGGAGAGAGGTCCTGTAACAGAGGATCTGGCTTCATGTCAGCAGAGAATTAGTCTGCATGTCATAGCAGAGAATGAGGCTTCACGTCAGCCAACACTGCAACAGTCCATTGGCATATATTTAGGCCCAGCACCCAGGCAGAGGAGAGAGGTCCCGTAACAGACAATCTGGCTTCATGTCAGCAGAGAATTAGTCTGCATGTCATAGCAGAGAATGAGGCTTCACGTCAGCCACCACTGCAACAGTCCATTGGCATATATTTAGGCCCAGCACACAGGCAGAGGAGAGAGGTCCCGTAACAGACAATCTGGCTTCATGTCAGCAGAGAATTAGTATGCATGTCATAGCAGAGAATCAGGCTTCACGTCACCCACCACTGTAAGAGTCCATTGGCGTATATTTAGGCCCAGCACATAGGCAGAGGAGAGAGGTCCCGTAACAGACAATCTGGCTTCATGTCAGCAGAGAATCAGTCTGCATGTCATAGCAGAGAATGAGGCTTCACGTCAGCCACCACTGCAACAGTCCATTGGCATATATTTAGGCCCAGCACACAGGCAGAGGAGAGAGGTCCCGTAACAGAGGATCTGGCTTCATGTCAGCAGAGAATTAGTCTGCATGTCATAGCAGAGAATGAGGCTTCACGTCAGCCACCACTGCAACAGTCCATTGGCATATATTTAGGCCCAGCACCCAGGCAGAGGAGAGAGGTCCCGTAACAGACAATCTGGCTTCATGTCAGCAGAGAATCAGTCTTCATGTCATAGCAGAGAATCAGGCTTCACGTCACCCACCACTGTAAGAGTCCATTTTCATAAATTTAGGCCCAGCACCCAGGCAGAGGAGAGAGGTCCCGTAACAGAGGATCTGGCTTCATGTCAGCAGAGAATTAGTCTGCATGTCATAGCAGAGAATGAGGCTTCACGTCAGCCACCACTGCAACAGTCCATTGGCATATATTTAGGCCCAGCACCCAGGCAGAGGAGAGAGGTCCCGTAACAGACAATCTGGCTTCATGTCAGCAGAGAATTAGTCTGCATGTCATAGCAGAGAATGAGGCTTCACGTTAGCCACCACTGCAACAGTCCATTGGCATATATTTAGGCCCAGCACCCAGGCAGAGGAGAGAGGTCCCGTAACAAACAATCTGGCTTCATGTCAGCAGAGAATAAGTCTGCATGTCATAGCAGAGAATCAGGCTTCACGTCACCCACCACTGTAAGAGTCCATTGGCATATATTTAGGCCCAGCACATAGGCAGAGGAGGGAGGTCCCGTAACAGACAATCTGGCTTCATGTCAGCAGAGAATCAGTCTGCATGTCATAGCAGAGAATGAGGCTTCACGTCAGCCACCACTGCAACAGTACATTGGCATATATTTAGGCCCAGCACACAGGCAGAGGAGAGAGGTCCCGTAACAGACAATCTGGCTTCATGTCAGCAGAGAATTAGTCTGCATGTCATAGCAGAGAATCAGGCTTCACGTCACCCACCACTGTAAGAGTTCATTTTCATAAATTTAGGCCCAGCACCCAGGCAGAGGAGAGGTCCCGTAACAGACAATCTGGCTTCATGTCAGCAGAGAATTAGTCTGCATGTCATAGCAGAGAATCAGGCTTCACGTCACACACCACTGTAAGAGTCCATTTTCATAAATTTAGGCCCAGCACCCAGGCAGAGGAGAGAGGTCCCGTAACAGACAATCTGGCTTCATGTCAGCAGAGAATTAGTCTGCATGTCATAGCAGAGAATCAGGCTTCACGTCACCCACCACTGTAAGAGTCCATTGGCATATATTTAGGCCCAGCACATAGGCAGAGGAGGGAGGTCCCGTAACAGACAATCTGGCTTCATGTCAGCAGAGAATTAGTCTGCATGTCATAGCAGAGAATGAGGCTTCACGTCAGCCACCACTGCAACAGTCCATTGGCATATATTTAGGCCCAGCACCCAGGCAGAGGAGAGAGGTCCCGTAACAGACAATCTGGCTTCATGTCAGCAGAGAATTAGTCTGCATGTCATAGCAGAGAATCAGGCTTCACGTCAGCCACCACTGCAACAGTCCATTGGCATATATTTAGGCCCAGCACCCAGGCAGAGGAGAGAGGTCCCGTAACAGACAATCTGGCTTCATGTCAGCAGAGAATTAGTCTGCATGTCATAGCAGAGAATCAGGCTTCACGTCACCCACCACTGTAAGAGTCCATTTTCATAAATTTAGGCCCAGCACCCAGGCAGAGGAGAGAGGTCCCGTAACAGACAATCTGGCTTCATGTCAGCAGAGAATTAGTCTGCATGTCATAGCAGAGAATGAGGCTTCACGTCACCCACCACTGCAACAGTCCATTGGCATATATTTAGGCCCAGCACCCAGGCAGAGGAGAGAGGTCCCGTAACAGACAATCTGGCTTCATGTCAGCAGAGAATTAGTCTGCATGTCATAGCAGAGAATGAGGCTTCACGTCAGCCACCACTGCAACAGTCCATTGGCATATATTTAGGCCCAGCACCCAGGCAGAGGAGAGAGGTCCCGTAACAGACAATCTGGCTTCATGTCAGCAGAGAATCAGTCTGCATGTCATAGCAGAGAATGAGGCTTCACGTCAGCCACCACTGCAACAGTCCATTGGCATATATTTAGGCCCAGCACCCAGGCAGAGGAGAGAGGTCCCGTAACAGACAATCTGGCTTCATGTCAGCAGAGAATTAGTCTGCATGTCATAGCAGAGAATCAGGCTTCACGTCATCCACCACTGTAAGAGTCCATTTTCATAAATTTAGGCCCAGCACCCAGGCAGAGGAGAGAGGTCCCGTAACAGACAATCTGGCTTCATGTCAGCAGAGAATTAGTCTGCATGTCATAGCAGAGAATGAGGCTTCACGTCAGCCACCACTGCAACAGTCCATTGGCATATATTTAGGCCCAGCACATAGGCAGAGGAGAGAGGTCCCGTAACAGACAATCTGGCTTCATGTCAGCAGAGAATTAGTCTGCATGTCATAGCAGAGAATGAGGCTTCACGTCAGCCTCTACTGCAACAGTCCATTGGCATATATTTAGGCCCAGCACACAGGCAGAGGAGAGAGGTCCTGTAACAGAGGATCTGGCTTCATGTCAGCAGAGAATCATTCTGCATGTCATAGCAGAGAATCAGGCTTCATGTTACCCAACATTGGAACAGTCCATTGGCATATATTTAGGCCCCGGCACCCAGACAGAGGAGAGGTTCATTCAACTTTGGGTAGCCTCGCAATATAATGGTAAAATGAAAATAAAAATAGGATTGAATGAGGAAGTGCCCTGGAGTCCAATAATATATGGTTAAGGGGAGGTAGTTAATGTCTAATCTGGACAAGGGACGGACAGATCCTGTGGGATCCATGCCTGGTTCATTTTTATGAACGTCAGCTTGTCCACATTGGCTGTAGACAGGCGGCTGCGTTTGTCTGTAATGACGCCCCCTGCCGTGCTGAATACACGTTCAGACAAAACGCTGGCCGCCGGGCAGGCCAGCACCTCCAAGGCATAAAATGCTAGCTCTGGCCACGTGGACAATTTAGAGACCCAGAAGTTGAATGGGGCCGAACCATCAGTCAGTACGTGGAGGGGTGTGCACATGTACTGTTCCACCATGTTAGTGAAATGTTGCCTCCTGCTAACACGTTGCGTATCAGGTGGTGGTGCAGTTAGCTGTGGCGTGTTGACAAAAGTTTTCCACATCTCTGCCATGCTAACCCTGCCCTCAAAGGAGCTGGCATTGACACAGCTGCCTTGGCGACCTCTTGCTCCTCCTCTGCCTTGGCCTTGGGCTTCCACTTGTTCCCCTGTGACATTTGGGAATGCTCTCAGTAGCGCGTCTACCAACGTGCGCTTGTACTCGCGCATCTTCCTATCACGCTCCAGTGCAGGAAGTAAGGTGGGCACATTGTCTTTGTAGCGTGGATCCAGCAGGGTGGCAACCCAGTAGTCCGCACAGGTTAAAATGTGGGCAACTCTGCTGTCGTTGCGCAGGCACTGCAGCATGTAGTCGCTCATGTGTGCCAGGCTGCCCAGGGGTAAGGACAAGCTGTCCTCTGTGGGAGGCGTATCGTCATCGTCCTGCCTTTCCCCCCAGCCACGCACCAGTGATGGACCCGAGCTGCGTTGGGTGCCACCCCGCTGTGACCATGCTTCATCCTCATCCTCCTCCACCTCCTCCTCATCCTCGTCCTCCTCGTCCTCCAGTAGTGGGCCCTGGCTGGCCACATTTGTACCTGGCCTCTGCTGTTGCCAAAAAACACCCTCTGAGTCACTTCGAAGAGACTGGCCTGAAAGTGCTAAAAATGACCCCTCTTCCTCCTCCTCCTCCTCCTGGGCCACCTCCTCTTTCATCATCGCCCTAAGTGTTTTCTCAAGGAGACATAGAAGTGGTATTGTAACGCTGATAACGGCGTCATCGCCACTGGCCATGTTGGTGGAGTACTCGAAACAGCGCAACAGGGCACACAGGTCTCGCATGGAGGCCCAGTCATTGGTGGTGAAGTGGTGCTGTTCTGTAGTGCGACTGACCCGTGCGTGCTGCAGCTGTAACTCCACTATGGCCTGCTGCTGCTCGCACATTCTGTCCAGCATGTGCAAGGTGGAGTTCCACCTGGTGGGCACGTCGCATATGAGGCGGTGAGCGGGAAGGCCGAAGTTACGCTGTAGCGCAGACAGGCGAGCAGCAGCAGGATGTGAACGCCGGAAGCGCGAACAGACGGCCCGCACTTTATGCAGCAGCTCTGACATGTCGGGGTAGTTGTGTATGAACTTCTGCACCACCAAATTCATCACATGCGCCAAGCAAGGGATGTGCGTCAAATTGGCTAGTCCCAGAGCTGCAACGAGATTTCGCCCATTATCACACACCACCAGGCCGGGCTTGAGGCTCACCGGCAGCAACCACTCGTCGGTCTGTTGTTCTATACCCCGCCACAACTCCTGTGCGGTGTGGGGCCTGTCCCCCAAACATATGAGTTTCAGAATGGCCTGCTGACGTTTACCCCGGGCTGTGCTGAAGTTGGTGGTGAAGGTGTGTGGCTGACTAAATGAGCAGGAGGAGGAAGCCGAGAAGGAGGAGGTGGCAACAGGAGGCAAAGAATGTTGCCCTGCGATCCTTGGCGGCAGAAGGACGTGCGCCAAACAGCTCTCCGCCTGGGGCCCAGCTGCCACTACATTTACCCAGTGTGCAGTTAGGGAGATATAGCGTCCCTGGCCGTGCTTACTGGTCCACGTATCTGTGGTTAGGTGGACCTTGCTACAGATGGCGTTGCGCAGTGCACACTTGATTTTATTGGATACTTGGTTGTGCAGGGAAGGCACGGCTCTCTTGGAGAAGTAGTGGCGGCTGGGAACAACATACTGTGGGACAGCAAGCGACATGAGCTGTTTGAAGCTGTCTGTGTCCACCAGCCTAAATGACAGCATTTCATAGGCCAGTAGTTTAGAAATGCTGGCATTCAGGGCCAGGGATCGAGGGTGGCTAGGTGGGAATTTACTGCTTTCTCTCAAATGTTTGTGAGATGGAGAGCTGAACGCTGCCGTGTGACATGGTTGAGACGCTTGGTGACGGAGGTGGTGGTGGTGGTGTTGGTGGTACATCCCCTGTTTGCTGGGCGGCAGGTGCCAACGTTCCTCCAGAGGCGGAGGAAGAGGCCGAGGCGGCAGCAGCAGAAGAGGCCGAGGCGGCAGCAGCAGAAGAGGTAGCAGGGGGAGCCTGAGTGACTTCCTTGGTTTTAAGGTGTTTACTCCACTGCAGTTCATGCTTTGCATGCAGGTGCCTGGTCATGCAGGTTGTGCTCAGGTTCAGAACGTTAATGCCTCGCTTCAGGCTCTGATGGCACAGCGTGCAAACCACTCGGGTCTTGTCGTCAGCACATTGTTTGAAGAAGTGCCATGCCAGGGAACTCCTTGAAGCTGCCTTTGGGGTGCTCGGTCCCAGATGGCGGCGGTCAGTAGCAGGCGGAGTCTCTTGGCGGCGGGTGTTCTGCTTTTGCCCACTGCTCTCTCTTTTGCTACGCTGTTGGCTCGGTCTCACCACTGCCTCTTCCTCCGAACTGTGAAAGTCAGTGGCACGACCTTCATTCCATGTGGGGTCTAGGACCTCATCGTCCCCTGCATCGTCTTCCACCCAGTCTTGATCCCTGACCTCCTGTTCAGTCTGCACACTGCAGAAAGACGCAGCAGTTGGCACCTGTGTTTCGTCATCATCAGAGACATGCTGAGGTGGTATTCCCATGTCCTCATCATCAGGAAACATAAGTGGTTGTGCGTCAGTGCATTCTATGTCTTTCACCGCTGGGGAAGGGCTAGGTGGATGCCCTTGGGAAACCCTGCCAGCGGAGTCTTCAAACAGCATAAGAGACTGCTGCATAACTTGAGGCTGAGACAGTTTCCCTGGTATGCATGGGGGTGATGTGACAGACTGATGGGGTTGGTTTTCAGGCGCCATCTGTGCGCTTTCTGCAGAAGACTGGGTGGGAGATAATGTGAACGTGCTGGATCCACTGTCGGCCACCCAATTGACTAATGCCTGTACCTGCTCAGGCCTTACCAACCTTAGAACGGCATTGGGCCCCACCATATATCGCTGTAAATTCTGGCGGCTACTGGGACCTGAGGTAGTTGGTACACTAGCACGTGTGGGTGTGGCAGAATGGCCACGTCCTCTCCCAGCACCAGAGGGTCCACTAACACCACCACGACCATGTCCACGTCCGCGTCCCTTACTAGATGTTTTCCTCATTGTTATGGTTCACCACAACAACAAAAATATTATTTGGCCCAATGTATTGTATTCAAATTCAGCGGGATATAAATTTGAGTCCTACTATTTAGGCGCTGGGTGACCGGTATGGATTTAGTGACAGAATTAGACTTGGAAATGCACAGTAGCGTGTGTGTGAAGTTATTCTGAATGACCCTATGTGCACCTTGAATATTATATACCTTTTTAGGGATAGATTTCAAATAGCTCTGATATAGCAGAAACCACTAAATTATGAAATTGCTAAATTGGGAATTGTATTTCAACCCAGAACAAAAAATGTGCTTTGGCGGACACTAAATAACTTTCCCAGCCACAACAGGACAGCGGTAACGACAGATTTAGCGGGATATAAATTTGAGGCCTACTATTTAGGCACTGGGTGATCGGTATGGATTTAGTGACAGAATTAGACTTGGAAATGCACAGTAGCGGGTGTGTGAAGTTATTCTGAATGACCCTATGTGCACCTTGAACATTATATACCCTTTTAGGTATAGATTTCAAATAGCTCTGATATAGCAGAAACCACTAAATTATGAAATTGCTAAATTGGGAATTGTATTTCAACCCAGAACAAAAAATGTGCTTTGGCGGACACTAAATAACTTGCCCAGCCACAACAGGACAGCGGTAACGACAGATTTAGCGGGATATAAATTTGAGGCCTACTATTTAGGCGCTGGGTGACCGGTATGGATTTAGTGACAGAATTAGACTTGGAAATGCACAGTAGCGTGTGTGTGAAGTTATTCTGAATGACCCTATGTGCACCTTGAATATTATATACCCTTTTTAGGGATAGATTTCAAATAGCTCTGATATAGCAGAAACCACTAAATTATGAAATTGCTAAATTGGGAATTGTATTTCAACCCAGAACAAAAAATGTGCTTTGACGGACACTAAATAACTTTCCCAGCCACAACAGGACAGCGGTAACGAGAGATTTAGCGGGATATAAATTTGAGGCCTAGTATTTAGGCGCGGGGTGACCGGTATGGATTTAGTGACAGAATTAGACTGGGATATGGCCAAAAAATAACCACACTATTGCTGGTTAAATGCACTTGGTGACGGGCGCAGCTTGCCCCTGATGTAGTATATGACCAAAAAATGAACAGACTATTGCTGGTTAAATGCACTTGGTGTCACAGCTTGACCAACCACACTACTGAGGGTTAAATGCACTTGGTGACGGGCGCAGCTTGCCCCTGATGTAGTATATGGCCAAAAAATAAACAGACTATTGCTGGTTAAATGCACTTGGTGACGGGCGCAGCTTGCCCCTGATTTAGTATATGGCCAAAAAATGAACAGACTATTGCTGGTTAAATGCACTTGGTGTGATAGCTTGACCAACCACACTACTGAGGGTTAAATGCACTATGTGACGGGCGCAGCTTGCCCCTGATGTAGTATATGGCCAAAAAATGAACAGACTATTGCTGGTTAAATGCACTTGGTGTGATAGCTTGACCATCCACACTACTGAGGGTTAAATGCACTTGGTGACGGGCGCAGCTTGCCCCTGATGTAGTATATGGCCAAAAATTAACAGACTATTGCTGGTTAAATGCACTTGGTGTGATAGCTTGACCAACCACACTACTGAGGGTTAAATGCACTTGGTGACGGGCGCAGCTTGCCCCTGATGTAGTATATGGCCAAAAAATGAACAGACTATTGCTGGTTAAATGCACTTGGTGTGACAGCTTGACCAACCACACTACTGAGGGTTAAATGCACTTGGTGACGGGCGCAGCTTGCCCCTGATGTAGTATATGGCCAAAAAATGAACAGACTATTGCTGGTTAAATGCACTTGGTGTCACAGCTTGACCAACCACACTACTGAGGGTTAAATGCACTTGGTGACGGGCGCAGCTTGCCCCTGATGTAGTATATGGCCAAAAAATGAACAGACTATTGCTGGTTAAATGCACTTGGTGACGGGCGCAGCTTGCCCCTGATTTAGTATATGGCCAAAAAATGAACAGACTATTGCTGGTTAAATGCACTTGGTGTGATAGCTTGACCAACCACACTACTGAGGGTTAAATGCACTTGGTGACGGGCGCAGCTTGCCCCTGATGTAGTATATGGCCAAAAAATAAACAGACTATTGCTGGTTAAATGCACTTGGTGTGACAGCTTCACCCTGATGTAGGCTTTAGCCAAAAAACAACCACACCATTGAGGGTTAAATGCACTTGGTCGCAGCTTGTGCTGGCGCCCCACAAGACACAAAATGGCCGCCGATCACCCCAGAAAAATGTGACTGACAAACGGTCTGGGCAGCCTAAAAACAGTGAGCAATTGAGTATCAGCAGCTCAATGATGCACAGCTGCAGATCGATCGATTAATCAAGTCCTTTGGAGGAGTTAATCTGCCTAATCTCGCCCTACTGTCGCAGCCGCAACCTCTCCCTACGCTAATCAGAGCAGAGTGACGGGCGGCGCTATGTGACTCCAGCTTAAATAGAGGCTGGGTCACATGGTGCTCTGGCCAATCACAGCCATGCCAATAGTAGGCATGGCTGTGACGGCCTCTTGGGGCAAGTAGTATGACGCTTGTTGATTGGCTGCTTTGCAGCCTTTCAAAAAGCGCCAAGAAAGCGTCACAAAAGCGCCAAGAAAGCGACGAACACCGAACCCGAACCCGGACTTTTACGAAAATGTCCGGGTTCGGGTCCGTGTCACGGACACCCCAAAATTCGGTACGAACCCGAACTATACAGTTCGAGTTCGCTCATCCCTACTGCTGAGGCATTAGTGTACATTGAAAAAATGGCTCTAACAAAGTGGTCAGGGAGACCAAATTTCTCCACAGTAATTCACATAAATTCCAAATTAACCTTATCGAAAGCCTTCTCGGCATTAGGGCTCAAGAAGGCCAAGCGAAGGGAGTGTTTTTTTGGCATGGAATAATACATTTAATATTCTTGCTGTGTTATCTCGACCTTCTCTTCCTTTTATAAACCCCATCTGGTCCCTATGTATCATAGAGGGCAGGTATGTGGACAGACGAGTGGCTAACATTTTAGCCAGCAGCTTAAGGTCTAAGTTTAGTAGTGATATTGGGCAGTAATTCGCACATTGTCCTGGATCATTTCCTTATTTTGGAATGATTGTTATATGTGCTTTGGTCATGTCGGATGAGAGAGGGGATCCCTGCAATGAATGATTACAAATGGCCAATAGGTAAGGAAGTAGGGATTAACTGAAGGAGCCGTAATAAAGAGCCGGTAGACCATCAGGTCCCGGGGCTTTCCCATTGGATTTTTTTTTTTTTTTTAATAGCAGCTAAGAGTTCCTCTCCAGTAAAAAGAGATTGCAGAGATTTCCTCTGAGTATTATCTAGTTTGGGGCAGTGTTAAGGACTCAAAAAATTAATTGATAGGGTTCTGGGATGGGGTAGGGTCTTTCTTCAGGTCTTGTTGAGGGATATTATATAGGTCTAGATAGAAATTTTGGAATTGCTGTGCTATTTCTTTTGTTGTTACTGCTATATCTTCTCCTGGTTTATGAATATTACAAATGTAGTTTTGAGCTTTCCTATGTTTAATTCGGTACACTTTGTCCCCATGTGCAAAATATTTGTACTGGGAATGTAGGTAGTATTTGGTGGAGGCCTTGTTCAGAAAGTTCTTAAGTACTGACCTAAGATCTGTCAATCTCGTTAAGCTGCCCTCTCTTTTTTAAGTCTAGCTCCGATGCCGATGAATTGACCTCTTATATAAGCTTTTTGGGCATCTCAAGTTACATGGGGGAGGTTTCTGGGAGGGAGTTTAATAGGAAATATTCATCTAGCAACTCTTGCACCTGCTCCTTCTGAGTTTGAGTGGATAATAATTGTTCATTGAGCCACCATTTAAAAGCACGGGGATCTCATTGGGAAGTGGAGATTCTCAAGAACACTGGTGAGTGGTCTGATAGATGAATAGATCCCATTTGGTTTTCTTGGCACAATTTAAAATGTTCTTTTGAGATGAACATATAATCTAATCTTTGGTAGGAACCATGTACATTGGAGAAGAAGGTGTAGTCGTGGATGGAGGGATTTAGAATTCTCCATGCATCCACCAGGTGGGTATTCTGGAGATTTCTGCGAATGATTATGAGAGCTTTCTGGGATAAGGCAGATCTTTAAGAGGTTGAATCATATTGGGGTTCTAATGTAACGTTGAAATCTCTTCCCATAACAACTACACCATCCCCGAAGGATTCTATTATTGGGAAGAGAGATCTGAACCAACTAATCTGATTTACATTAACATAGAATGTGTAGGCAGATAAGAACCATTTGGCACATCTGGTCTGCCCAATATACTGAATACTATGAATAGACCCTGGCCCTAACTTATATGAAGGATGGCCTTATGCCTATCCCATGCATGCTTAAACTCCTTCACTGTATTTGCAGCTACCACTTCTGCAGGAAGGCTATTCCATGCATCCACTACTCTCTCAGTAAAGTAATACTTACTGATATTACTTTTAAACCTTTGCCCCTCTAATTTAAAACTATGTACTCTTGTATCAGTTTTTCTTCTTTTAAATATTCTCTCTTATTTTACCTTGTTGATTCCCTTTAGGTATTTAAAAGTTTCTATCATATCCCCTCTGTCTCGTCTTTCTTCCAAGCTATACACGTTAAGGTCTTTTAATCTTTCCTGGTAAACATTAGGGGCATAAATATTGATAAATGTGTATGTTTGATTGGCTATTTTGTCTTTCGCTAGAATATATCTGCCTTTACTGTCTTGAATATGGTGACAGTATTGAAAGGGTGAATCTCTACTGACTCCCACACCTACACCCCTGGAGGCTGAGGAGTCAGATTCACAATGGAACCAGGTAGGAAACCGAGAATAAAAAAGGTTTGGGTAATGGTTGAATTTAAAATGGGTCTCTTGTAGAAGAAGGACAGAGCAATCAATTTTCTTCAAATGTGAAAGGATCTGGCATCTCTTCTCAAGGTAAAATAAATCCCTTCGCATTGTAAGAAACTATTTTGAGACTAGCCATGGTGAGATAGTTGTACAGAAGGGTGATGCTTCTGCTCAATTTTATATGTCATAAGGTGTGGATTAGAAATATATATACTCAGCCTCCCTGGGTGAAGCGAAGGGGATTCATGAGGATTCCACATTGTCATTTCTGGAGAGACATATGTTAGGTAGCATTCACTGTAACAAAAAACAGTATCAGAACAAAATAACCGTAAACAGGTTAAAACACATATGGCTAATCTAAGCATAGATAGCCTTTTGAGTACAACTTGTACCATTTAGATAGAAGTGACAAGGATAGGTGGGTAGAGAAGGGGGGGGGGAAGGAACAGTAGTGTGTTACAGCACCCTACGGTAGGAATAAGGATCAGGTCAAAGACTCATAGAATCTAGACAGGTGGAAGAAAGGAAAGGGGGTGGGTGGCCCTAAAAGAATGAGATAGTAAGGTAAAGTGCTAGAGCCCAATATACGTATAATATCTGGAGGAGATGATTTAGGCTGGAGAAGACGCCTCCATTGTGTATGGTTTAAATATATCAGTCTCCTATTGGGAGTCTTCTGAGAGTAGTATTCCTTTTGTCTCTTCTATCTCTAGCAGACTTGGGAGTGTGTTGTCTTTCCCAGGGATCTCATCTTGGCAATTCTGGCAGGTCTGCTGGTTCCTGAATGGGGTCCCACTTAGAGATGGCCAGTGATTTAATCTGTAACAGATTATAAACCGCGCTCAAGTCACTGAAAGAGGATACTTGAATTCTGCGACCTTCATGAGCAAAGGATAGGCCGAAAAGAAAAGACCACCGATATAGAATTTTGTGTGATCATAGCAAGTCGGTTAGAGGCTAGAGTGCTCTTCTTTTTTTCAGCGTAAATTGTGCTAGATCTTGAAACACAGATTTCTTGGCCGTTCCACATGATGTTATTGGTGTCTCTTGCTCTAGATAAAATCGCCACTTTCACAGGAAAGCTAAGGAATTAACAGATAACGTCACTTGGTGGTTCAGATAGAGGTGGTTTCGGGCGAAGGGCTCTATGTGCCCTTTCTAGAATGATTTTGTGGGCAGAATCTGGGCCTAGAAGTTGAAGACATATTTGTACGATCATATTAGGGATATCGATAGCACCAACCATTTCAGGGATTCCACCGAACCGTAGATTATTACGTCTCCCAGGATTTTCTTGATCTTCGATCGCATTATATATGTTGTTTAGGTTGGATTGATAGATTTGTAAGCGCTGCATTACTGCAGCCTGATGCTGGAGGATTATTGCATGAGAGTCCTCTAGAGTTTCTACTCGCGTTCCTATATGGCAGACATCTAGCTTTAAGGCCATTAAGTCGGTGCTCAGAGGTTCCAGAGCTGTGGATAGCTAGGCTGCCAGAATTTCTTTTAGGTATGAGCGAGATCTCGGGAGGTTGTCCGATTCAGTCTCACCTTTGCTTGCTGCGCTTGCTTCATCTTGCTGTCTCTGGCTCACCGCTCGTGGAGTCCTCGGCGCCATCTAGGAGACTTATGTGGCCGCGGCTTTCTTTATAACTTTCTCCATATCTCCGCTATGTACCCCCGACTTTGGGTGGCTGGTATGTTCCCCTGTCTTGGGGTTACCGATCTTGACCATATTTGATCGTTATTGCAGTGATACCAGGCTTGAAGGGTTCTGTAGTGTACGGAGCAGTAACTTCAGGCGTCCATCACCTTCCGGCGCTAGCTCCGCCCCCCATGAGAGAGACTTTAAATGTGCTTTAACTCCTTAATGACAGTGAAGAAAATACAAACGTTCATATTGCCTTGAAAAAGTGATTGTTTGCTTTGAAACGACATGGGGATAGTATACAAGAACCCAACTATAACATTGCATTGTCAAAAGTTGAAAAATCACAAAAGATGTTTGTGTTATTAAAACTGCTAGCTGTCATTGATAGACTGTCAAGTTGCATCAAAATGGCCGCCTGAAGGCTTCTTGTTGTTTTTGGCTGCACCATCACTGTGAAAAACACCTTGCTATTTGCGCGAAAAGTAGTGACACCCGCTTCTAAAGCGGGAAAATTGGAGTGCTGTTCCTTTAATAGAGCAGGAAAAGAATAATGCTGCTCCACCATAGAGTATTCATTGTGCCTGCACCACCCCCACATGCAAGTGAACCTAGGGGGTGGGCTTGTGAGAAGGCGGAGTCCAGGTGATAGTTGGAGAGACGTGCTATCCTGCTCTCCTTGTGCTAGGCCTGCAGAAAAGACAAACGCAATGGTTGCCAATCTGCCTTCAATGATGGTCCAGAAAGAGCCACCTCTCAGGGTGAGGTGATCGAGGATCAGCTGAGAACCGCCTGATTTCAAGCTGCTGTGCTCAGTGGAGAATTGTGCCTCCACCATATCAGTGCCCCAATGCACCAGGGAAGAGCAGCGACCGACAACAACAGTTGGGGGTGCCGACCCCGGGTGACAGGACCCCGCTGAAATACTGCAACTAGAGTTGAGCGGACACCTGGATGTTCGGGTTCGAGAAGTTCGGCCGAACTTCCCGGAAATGTTCGGGTTCGGGATCCGAACCCGATCCGAACTTCGTCCCGAACCCGAACCCCATTGAAGTCAATGGGGACCCGAACTTTTCGGCACTAAAAAGGCTGTAAAACAGCCCAGGAAAGGGCTAGAGGGCTGCAAAAGGCAGCAACATGTAGGTAAATCCCCTGCAAACAAATTTGGAAAGGGAAATGAATTAAAATAAAAATTAAATAAATAAAAATTAACCAAAATCAATTGGACAGAGGTCCCATAGCAGAGAATCTGGCTTCACGTCACCCACCACTGGAACAGTCCATTCTCAGATATTTAGGCCCCGGCACCCAGGCAGAGGAGAGAGGTCCCGTAACAGAGGATCTGGCTTCATGTCAGCAGAGAATTAGTCTGCATGTCATAGCAGAGAATCAGGCTTCACGTCAGCCACCATTGCAACAGTCCATTGTCATAAATTTAGGCCCAGCACCCAGGCAGAGGAGAGAGGTCCCGTAACAGACAATCTGGCTTCATGTCAGCAGAGAATCAGTCTGCATGTCATAGCAGAGTATGAGGCTTCACGTCAGCCACCACTGCAACAGTCCATTGGCATATATTTAGGCCCAGCACACAGGCAGAGGAGAGAGGTCCCGTAACAGAGGATCTGGCTTCATGTCAGCAGAGAATCAGTCTGCATGTCATAGCAGAAAATCAGGCTTCACGTCAGCCACCAGTGCAACAGTCCATTGTCAGATATTTAGGCCCAGCACCCAGGCAGAGGAGAGAGGTCCCGTAACAGAGGATCTGGCTTCATGTCAGCAGAGAATTAGTCTGCATGTCATAGCAGAGAATCAGGCTTCACGTCACCCAACATTGGAACAGTCCATTGGCATATATTTAGGCCCCGGCACCCAGACAGATTAGAGGTTCATTCAACTTTGGGTAGCCTCGCAATATAATGGTAAAATAAAAATAAAATTAGGATTGATTGAGGAAGTGCCCTGGAGTCCAATAATATATGGTTAAGGGGAGGTAGTTAATGTCTAATCTGGACAAGGGACGGACAGGTCCAGTGGAATCCATGCCTGGTTCATTTTTATGAACGTCAGCTTGTCCACATTGGCTGTAGACAGGCGGCTGCGTTTGTCTGTAATGACGCCCCCTGCCATGCTGAATACACGTTCAGACAAAACGCTGGCCGCCGGGCAGGCCAGCACCTCCAAGGCATAAAAGGCTAGCTCTGGCCACGTGGACAATTTAGAGACCCAGAAGTTGAATGGGGCCGAACCATCAGTCAGTACGTGGAGGGGTGTGCACACGTACTGTTCCACCATGTTAGTGAAATGTTGCCTCCTGCTAACACGTTGCGTATCAGGTGGTGGTGCAGTTAGCTGTGGCGTGTTGACAAAAGTTTTCCACATCTCTGCCATGCTAACCCTGCCCTCAGAGGAGCTGGCCGTGACACAGCTGCCTTGGCGACCTCTTGCTCCTCCTCTGCCTTGGCCTTGGGCTTCCACTTGTTCCCCTGTGACATTTGGGAATGCTCTCATTAGCGCGTCTACCAACGTGCGCTTGTACTCGAGCATCTTCCTATCACGCTCCAGTGCAGGAAGTAAGGTGGGCACATTGTCTTTGTAGCGTGGATCCAGCAGGGTGGCAACCCAGTAGTCCGCACAGGTTAAAATGTGGGCAACTCTGCTGTCGTTGCGCAGGCACTGCAGCATGTAGTCGCTCATGTGTGCCAGGCTGCCCAGGGGTAAGGACAAGCTGTCCTCTGTGGGAGGCGTATCGTCATCGTCCTGCCTTTCCCCCCAGCCACGCACCAGTGATGGACCCGAGCTGCGTTGGGTGCCACCCCGCTGTGACCATGCTTCATCCTCATCCTCCTCCACCTCCTCCTCATCCTCGTCCTCCTCGTCCTCCAGTAGTGGGCCCTGGCTGGCCACATTTGTACCTGGCCTCTGCTGTTGCCAAAAACCTCCTTCTGAGTCACTTCGAAGAAACTGGCCTGAAAGTGCTAAAAATGACCCCTCTTCCTCCTCCTCCTCCTCCTCCTCCTCCTCCTGGGCCACCTCCTCTTCCATCATCGCCCTAAGTGTTTTCTCAAGGAGACATAGAAGTGGTATTGTAATGCTGATAACGGCGTCATCGCCACTGGCCATGTTGGTGGAGTACTCGAAACAGCGCAACAGGGCACACAGGTCTCGCATGGAGGCCCAGTCATTGGTGGTGAAGTGGTGCTGTTCTGTAGTGCGACTGACCCGTGCGTGCTGCAGCTGAAACTCCACTATGGCCTGCTGCTGCTCGCACAGTCTGTCCAGCATGTGCAAGGTGGAGTTCCACCTGGTGGGCACGTCGCATATGAGGCGGTGAGCGGGAAGGCCGAAGTTACGCTGTAGCGCAGACAGGCGAGCAGCAGCAGGATGTGAACGCCGGAAGCGCGAACAGACGGCCCGCACTTTATGCAGCAGCTCTGACATGTCGGGGTAGTTGTGAATGAACTTCTGCACCACCAAATTCAGCACATGCGCCAAGCAAGGGATGTGCGTCAAATTGGCTAGTCCCAGAGCTGCAACGAGATTTCGCCCATTATCACACACCACCAGGCCGGGCTTGAGGCTCACCGGCAGCAACCACTCGTCGGTCTGTTGTTCTATACCCCGCCACAACTCCTGTGCGGTGTGGGGCCTGTCCCCCAAGCATATGAGTTTCAGAATGGCCTGCTGACGTTTACCCCGGGCTGTGCTGAAGTTGGTGGTGAAGGTGTGTGGCTGACTGGATGAGCAGGTGGAAGAAGAGGAGGAGGAAGCCGAGAAGGAGGAGGTGGCAACAGGAGGCAAAGAATGTTGCCCTGCGATCCTTGGCGGCGGAAGGACGTGCGCTAAACAGCTCTCCGCCTGGGGCCCAGCTGCCACTACATTTACCCAGTGTGCAGTTAGGGAGATATAGCATCCCTGGCCGTGCTTACTGGTCCACGTATCTGTGGTTAGGTGGACCTTGCCACAGATGGCGTTGCGCAGTGCACACTTAATTTTATTGGATACTTGGTTGTGCAGGGAAGGCACGGCTCTCTTGGAGAAGTAGTGCCGGCTGGGAACAACATACTGTGGGACAGCAAGCGACATGAGCTGTTTGAAGCTGTCTGTGTCCACCAGCCTAAATGACAGCATTTCATAGGCCAGTAGTTTAGAAATGCTGGCATTCAGGGCCAGGGATCGAGGGTGGCTAGGTGGGAATTTACCCTTTCTCTCAAATGTTTGTGAGATGGAGAGCTGAACGCTGCCGTGTGACATGGTTGAGACACTTGGTGACAGAGGTGGTGGTGGTGTTGGTGGTACATCCCCTGTTTGCTGGGCGGCAGGTGCCAACGTTCCTCCAGAGGCGGAGGAAGAGGCCGAGGCGGCAGCAGCAGAAGAGGCCGAGGCGGCAGCAGCAGAAGAGGTAGCAGGGGGAGCCTGAGTGACTTCCTTGGTTTTAAGGTGTTTACTCCACTGCAGTTCATGCTTTGCATGCAGGTGCCTGGTCATGCAGGTTGTGCTCAGGTTCAGAACGTTAATGCCTCGCTTCAGGCTCTGATGGCACAGCGTGCAAACCACTCGGGTCTTGTCGTCAGCACATTGTTTGAAGAAGTGCCATGCCAGGGAACTCCTTGAAGCTGCCTTTGGGGTGCTCGGTCCCAAATGTCGGCGGTCAGTAGAAGGCGGAGTCTCTTGGCGGCGGGTGTTCTGCTTTTGCCCACTGCTCCCTCTTTTGCTACGCTGTTGGCTCGGTCTCACCACTGCCTCTTCCTCCGAACTGTGAGGTCAGTGGCACGACCTTCATTCCATGTGGGGTCTAGGACCTCATCGTCCCCTGCATCGTCTTCCACCCAGTCTTGATCCCTGACCTCCTGTTCAGTCTGCACACTGCAGAAAGACGCAGCAGTTGGCACCTGTGTTTCGTCATCATCAGAGACATGCTGAGGTGGTATTCCCATGTCCTCATCATCGGGAAACATAAGTGGTTGTGCGTCAGTACATTCTATGTCTTCCACCGCTGGGGAAGGGCTAGGTGGATGCCCTTGGGAAACCCTGCCAGCTGAGTCTTCAAACAGCATAAGAGACTGCTGCATAACTTGAGGCTCAGACAGTTTCCCTGATATGCATGGGGGTGATGTGACAGACTGATGGGCTTGGTTTTTAGGCGCCATCTGTGCGCTTTCTGCAGAAGACTGGGTGGGAGATAATGTGAACGTGCTGGATCCACTGTCGGCCACCCAATTGACTAATGCCTGTACCTGCTCAGGCCTTACCATCCTTAGAACGGCATTGGGCCCCACAATATATCGCTGTAAATTCTGGCGGCTACTGGGACCTGAGGTAGTTGGTACACTAGGACGTGTGGATGTGGCAGAACGGCCACTTCCTCTACCAGCACCAGAGGGTCCACTAACACCACCACGACCATGTCCACGTCCGCGTCCCTTACTAGATGTTTTCCTCATTGTTATGGTTCACCACAACAACAAAAATATTATTTGGCCCAATGTATTGTATTCAAATTCAGCTGAATATAAATTTGAGGCCTAGTATTTAGGACCTGGGTGACCGGTATGGATTTACTAACAGAATTAGACTTGGAAATGCACAGTATCGTGTGTGTGAAGTTATTCTGAATGACCCTATGTGCACCTTGAATATTATATACCCTTTTAGGGATAGATTTCAAATAGCTCTGATATAGCAGAAACCACTAAATTATGAAATTGCTAAATTTGGAATTGTATTTCAACCCAGAACAAAAAATGTGCTTTGACGGACACTAAATAACTTGCCCAGCCACAACAGTACAGCGGTAACGACAGATTTAGCGGGATATAAATTTGAGGCCTAGTATTTAGGCGCTGGGTGACCGGTATGGATTTAGTGACAGAATTAGACTTGGAAATGCACAGTAGTGTGTGTGTGAAGTTATTCTGAATGACCCAATGTGCACCTTGAATATTAAATACCCTTTTAGGGATAGATTTCAAATAGCTCTGATATAGCAGAAACCACTAAATTATGAAATTGCTAAATTGGGAATTGTATTTCAACCCTGAACAAAAAATGTGCTTTGACGGACACTAAATAACTTGCCCAGCCACAACAGGACAGCGGTAACGACAGATTTAGCGGGATATAAATTTGAGGCCTAGTATTTAGGCGCTGGGTGACCGGTATGGATTTAGTGACAGAATTAGACTTGGAAATGCACAGTAGCGTGTGTGTGAAGTTATTCTGAATGACCCTATGTGCACCTTGAATATTATATACCCTTTTAGGGATAGATTTCAAATAGCTCTGATATAGCAGAAACCACTAAATTATGAAATTGCTAAATTTGGAATTGTATTTCAACCCTGAACAAAAAATGTGCTTTGACGGACACTAAATAACTTGCCCAGCCACAACAGTACAGCGGTAACGACAGATTTAGCGGGATATAAATTTGAGGCCTAGTATTTAGGCGCTGGGTGACCGGTATGGATTTACTAACAGAATTAGACTGGGATATGGCCAAAAAATAACCACACCATTGCTGGTTAAATGCACTTGGTGTGACAGCTTGACCAACCACACTACTGAGGGTTAAATGCACTTGGTGACGGGCGCAGCTTGCCCCTGATGTAGTATATGGCCAAAAAATAAACAGACTATTGCTGGTTAAATGCACTTGGTGTGACAGCTTCACCCTGATGTAGGCTTTAGCCAAAAAAACAACCACACCATTGAGGGTTAAATGCACTTGGTCGCAGCTTGTGCTGGCGCACCACAAGACACAAAATGTCCGCCGATCACCCCAGAAAAAAGTGACTGACAAACGGTCTGGGCAGCCTAAAAACAGTGAGCAATTGAATTTCAGCAGCTCAATGATACACAGCTGCAGATCGATCAGTTAATCAAGTCCTTTGGAGGAGTTAATCTGCCTAATCTCGCCCTACTGTCGCAGCCGCAACCTCTCCCTACGCTAATCAGAGCAGAGTGACGGGCGGCGCTATGTGACTCCAGCTTAAATAGAGGCTGGGTCACATGGTGCTCTGGCCAATCACAGCCATGCCAATAGTAGGCATGGCTGTGATGGCCTCTTGGGGCAAGTAGTATGACGCGTGTTGATTGGCTGCTTTGCAGCCTTTCAAAAAGCGCCAAGAAAGCGTCACAAAAGCGCGAAGAAAGCGACGAACACCGAACCCGAACCCGGACTTTTACGATAATGTCCGGGTTCGGGTCCGTGTCACGGACACCCCAAAATTCGGTACGAACCCGAACTATACAGTTCGAGTTCGCTCATCCCTAGTGGTGAATTTGTCCTTGAACTTTGAACGTTGGCAGAAATCCTGTTGTAAAAATGTCTCTTGTTGCTCCAAATGATGTAATTTGTAAGCAGGAGTTGTACTTCCTGATGTTGTCCAGGAAATGCTTTGATGTTGCAGTGGTGCCTGTCATCAGAGACTTTAGGGGATCTGGTGGTGACAGGAGAGGTGGAAGTTTTACCTTGTCATTTGCACAGCATAAACCTGGTGGTTCATCTTTCCACTTCAGGGCATTGCAGTACATGCAGACCACATCCATTTTTCCTATGGTAACTATTGAATTATCCTGATGTCTGAGTGGTAGCAAAATGCAGAGTGTTTCAAATTTCCAACCTTTTCCTGTCCTGATGGAAGCAATTCCATGATTCTCATGTTGGTAAGTCGGTCTTCTCTCTGCTTAGATGTTTCAGTGGCCCTTGAGGAAGCAGCTCAATCGTCCAATCAAATTCCTTTTCTTACGGGTCATTATTGTCTATAATTGACAGCATATAAAACCCCACAGAATTGGTATACACTTAAGGTCATGTGAGTTACATCAGCCTCTACAAGAACATTGGCTAAACGACTCCCATATAAGCTTCTTATACTAAGAAGCCCAGCAGCGACCACTACCAATGTGGTTCCATGAAACAGCAGAGAGATGTGTTACCAATGCATCTGTCAGTGGCGGTGGTGTATATACTGTCAGTGGAGGTGCTGTATATATTCTGTCAGTGGAAGTAGTGTATATACTGTTAGTGGAGGCTGTGTATATACTGTCAGTGGAGGCACTGTATATATACTCATAAAACACAAAATGCAATCGCACTCTGCAACCAGCACTCTGCCCTGCCTTTATGCTGGATGTTGAATGAGGCATTGGTGTACATTTTGGCCAAAGCGTAATAAGCCACTCACCGCATCAAGGTCGCCTTAATGAGTGGTCCCTAACACTAGTTCCTATCTTTTATGGGCCATGACAGCCACACAAAGTCCAGTGAGCGCAGGTACAGCATGCACGCCAGGCACAATCTGCTTTTAACCCCGTCCGGTGCCATAACAGCTTTCATCGGATACAGGGATGCAAGTTCCAACATTCATGCTGAGGCCACTATATACTTCTCCTAAAGCCTAATGGCTACTGGTAGGTTCTGTATAAGCAGACTCAGTTTTATACTGACTTTAAAACCAGCCTCCAGGGCATACTAGCTGGTCAGGTGTGCTTGACTGCATGGAGATCGCCACGCCTTATTACTAGGGATGAGCGAATTCGAACTGTATAGTTCGGGTTCGTACCGAATTTTGGGGTGTCCGTAACACGGACACAAACCCGGACATTTTCGTAAGTCCGGGTTCGGTGTTTGTCGCTTTCTTGGCGCTTTTTGAAAGGCTGCAAAGAAGCCAATCAACAAGCGTCATACTACTTGCCCCAAGAGGCCATCACAGCCATGCCTACTATTGACATGGCTGTGATTGGCCAGAGCACCATGTGATCCAGCCTCTATTTAAGCTGGAGTCACATAGCGCCGCCCGTCACTCTGCTCTGATTAGCGTAGGGAGAGGTTGCGGCTGCGACAGTAGGGCGAGATTAGGCAGTGATTAACTCCTCCAAAGCACTTGATTATTGATCGATCTGCAGCTGTGCATCATTGAGCTGCTGATACTCAATTGCTCACTGTTTTTAGGCTGCCCAGACCGTTTGTCAGTCACTTTTTTCTGGGGTGATCGGCGGCCACTTTGTGTCTTGTGGTGCGCCAGCACAAGCTGCGACCAAGTGCATTTAACCCTCAATGGTGTGGTTGTTTATTGGCTAAAGCCTACATCAGGGTGAAGCTGTCACACCAAGTGCATTTAACCAGCAATAGTCTGTTCATTTTTTGGCCATATACTACATCAGGGGCAAGCTGCGCCTGTCACCAAGTGCATTTAACCCTCAGTAGTGTGGTTGGTCAAGCTGTGACACCAAGTGCATTTAACCAGCAATAGTCTGTTTATTTTTTGGCCATATACTACATAAGGGGAAAGCTGCGCCCGTCACCAAGTGCATTTAACCCTCAGTAGTGTGGTTGGTCAAGCTGTCACACCAAGTGCATTTAACCAGCAATAGTGTGGTTATTTTTTGGTTTTGGCCATATCCCAGTCTAATTCTGTCAGTAAATCCATACCGGTCACCCAGCGCCTAAATACTAGGCCTCAAATTTATATCCCGCTAAATCTGTCGTTACCGCTGTACTGTTCTGGCTGGGCAAGTTATTTAGTATCCGTCAAAGCACATTTTTTGTTCTGGGTTGAAATACAATTCCCAATTTAGCAATTTCCTAATTTAGTGGTTTCTGCTGTATCAGAGCTATTTGAAATCTATCCCTAAAAGGGTATATAATATTCAAGGTGCACATAGGGTCATTCAGAATAACTTCACACACCCGCTACTGTGCATTTCCAAGTCTAATTCTGTCAGTAAATCCATACCGGTCACCCAGCGCCTAAATACTAGGCCTCAAATTTATATCCCGCTAAATCTCTCGTTACCGCTGTCCTGTTGTGGCTGGGAAAGTTATTTAGTGTCCATCAAAGCACATTATTTGTTCTGGGTTGAAATCCAATTCCCAATTTAGCAATTTCATAATTTAGTGGTTTCTGCTGTATCAGAGCTATTTGAAATCTATCCCTAAAAGGGTATATAATATTCAAGGTGCACATAGGGTCATTCAGAATAACTTCACACACACGCTACTGTGCATTTCCAAGTCTAATTCTGTCAGTAAATCTATACCGGTCACCCAGCGCCTAAATACTAGGCCTCAAATTTATATTCAGCTGAATTTGAATACAATACATTGGGCCAAATAATATTTTTGTTGTTGTGGTGAACGATAACAATGAGGAAAACATCTAGTAAGGGACGCGGACGTGGACATGGTCGTGGTGGTGTTAGTGGACCCTCTGGTGCTGGGAGAGGACGTGGCCGTTCTGCCACATCCACACGTCCTAGTGTACCAACTACCTCAGGTCCCAGTAGCCGCCAGAATTTACAGCGATATATGGTGGGGCCCAATGCCGTTCTAAGGATGGTAAGGCCTGAGCAGGTACAGGCATTAGTCAATTGGGTGGCCGACAGTGGATCCAGTACGTTCACATTATCTCCCACCCAGTCTTCTGCAGAAAGCGCACAGATGGCGCCTGAAAACCAAGCCCATCAGTCTGTCACATCACCCCCATGCATACCAGGGAAACTGTCTCAGCCTCAAGTTATGCAGCAGTCTCTTATGCTGTTTGAAGACTCCGCTGGCAGGGTTTCCCAAGGGCATCCACCTAGCCCTTCCCCAGCGGTGAAAGACATAGAATGCACTGACGCACAACCACTTATGTTTCCCGATGATGAGGACATGGGAATACCACCTCAGCATGTCTCTGATGATGACGAAACACAGGTGCCAACTGCTGCGTCTTTCTGCAGTGTGCAGACTGAACAGGAGGTCAGGGATCAAGACTGGGTGGAAGACGATGCAGGGGACGATGAGGTCCTAGACCCCACATGGAATGAAGGTCGTGCCACTGACTTTCACAGTTCGGAGGAAGAGGCAGTGGTGAGACCGAGCCAACAGCGTAGCAAAAGAGGGAGCAGTGGGCAAAAGCAGAACACCCGCCGCCAAGAGACTCCGCCTGCTACTGACCGCCGCCATCTGGGACCGAGCACCCCAAAGGCAGCTTCAAGGAGTTCCCTGGCATGGCACTTCTTCAAACAATGTGCTGACGACAAGACCCGAGTGGTTTGCACGCTGTGCCATCAGAGCCTGAAGCGAGGCATTAACGTTCTGAACCTGAGCACAACCTACATGACCAGGCACCTGCATGCAAAGCATGAACTGCAGTGGAGTAAACACCTTAAAACCAAGGAAGTCACTCAGGCTCCCCCTACTACCTCTTCTGCTGCTGCCGCCTCGGCCTCTTCTGCTGCTGCCGCCTCGGCCTCTTCCTCCGCCACTGGAGGAAAGTTGGCACCTGCCGCCCAGCAAACAGGGGATGTACCACTAACACCACCACCTGCCGTCACCAAGCATCTCAACCAGTGTCACACGGCAGCGTTCAGCTCTCCATCTCACAAACATTTGAGAGAAAGCGTAAATTCCCACCTAGCCACCCTCGATCCCTGGCCCTGAATGCCAGCATTTCTAAACTACTGGCCTATGAAATGCTGTCATTTAGGCTGGTGGACACAGACAGCTTCAAACAGCTCATGTCGCTTGCTGTCCCACAGTATGTTGTTCCCAGCCGGCACTACTTCTCCAAGAGAGCCGTGCCTTCCCTGCACAACCAAGTATCCGATAAAATCAAGTGTGCACTGCGCAACGCCATCTGTGGCAAGGTCCACCTAACCACAGATACGTGGACCAGTAAGCACGGCCAGGGACGCTATATCTCCCTAACTGCACACTGGGTAAATGTAGTGGCAGCTGGGCCCCAGGCGGAGAGCTGTTTGGCGCACGTCCTTCCACCGCCAAGGATCACAGGGCAACATTCTTTGCCTCCTGTTGCCACCTCCTCCTACTCGGCTTCCTCCTCCTCTTCTTCCACATGCTCATCCAGTCAGCCACACACCTTCACCACCAACTTCAGCACAGCCCGGGGTAAACGTCAGCAGGCCATTCTGAAACTCATATGTTTGGGGAACAGGCCCCACACCGCACAGGAGTTGTGGCAGGGTATAGAACAACAGACGGACGAGTGGTTGCTGCCGGTGAGCCTCCAGCCCGGCCTGGTGGTGTGCGATAATGGGCGAAATCTCGTTGCAGCTCTGGGACTAGCCGGTTTGACGCACATCCCTTGCTTGTCGCATGTGCTGAATTTGGTGGTGCAGAAGTTCATTCACAACTACCCCGACATGTCAGAGCTGCTGCATAAAGTGCGGGCCGTCTGTTCGCGCTTCCGGCTTTCACATCCTGCTGCTGCTCGCCTGTCTGCGCTACAGCGTAACTTCGGCCTTCCCGCTCACCGCCTTATATGCGACATGCCCACCAGGTGGAACTCCACCTTGCACATGCAGGCCATAATGGAGTTTCAGCTGCAGCACGCACGGGTCAGTCGCACTACAGAACAGCACCACTTCACCACCAATGACTGGGCCTCCATGCGAGACCTGTGTGCCCTGTTGCGCTGTTTCGAGTACTCCACCAACATGGCCAGTGGCGATGACGCCGTTATCAGCGTTACAATACCACTTCTATGTCTCCTTAAGAAAACACTTAGGGCGATGATGGAAGAGGAGGTGGCCCAGGAGGAGGAGGTGGAGGAAGAGGGGTCATTTTTAGCACTTTCAGGCCAGTCTCTTCGAAGTGACTCAGAGGGAGGTTTTTTGCAACAGCAGAGGCCAGGTACAAATGTGGCCAGCCAGGGCCCACTACTGGAGGACGAGGAGGACGAGGATGAGGAGGAGGTGGAGGAGGATGAGGATGAAGCATGGTCACAGCGGGGTGGCACCCAACGCAGCTCGGGCCCATCACTGGTGCGTGGCTGGGGTGAAAGGCAGGACGATGACGATACGCCTCCCACAGAGGACAGCTTGTCCTTACCCCTGGGCAGCCTGGCACACATGAGCGACTACATGCTGCAGTGCCTGCGCAACAACAGCAGAGTTGCCCACATTTTAACGTGTGCGGACTACTGGGTTGCCACCCTGCTGGATCCACGGTACAAAGACAATGTGCCCACCTTACTTCCTGCACTGGAGCGTGATAGGACGATGCGCGAGTACAAGCGCACGTTGGTAGACGCGCTACTGAGAGCATTCCCAAATGTCACAGGGGAACAAGTGGAAGCCCAAGGCCAAGGCAGAGGAGGAGCAAGAGGTCGCCAAGGCAGCTGTGTCACGGCCAGCTCCTCTGAGGGCAGAGTTAGCATGGCAGAGATGTGGAAAACTTTTGTCAACACGCCACAGCTAACTGCACCACCACCTGATACGCAACGTGTTAGCAGGAGGCAACATTTCACTAACATGGTGGAACAGTACGTGTGCACACCCCTCCACGTACTGACTGATGGTTCGGCCCCATTCAACTTCTGGGTCTCTAAATTGACCACGTGGCCAGAGCTAGCCTTTTATGTCTTGGAGGTGCTGGCCTGCCCGGCGGCCAGCGTTTTGTCTGAAAGTGTATTCAGCACGGCAGGGGGCGTCATTACAGACAAATGCAGCCGCCTGTCTACAGCCAATGTGGACAAGCTGACGTTCATAAAAATGAACCAGGCATGGATCCCACAGGACCTGTCCATCCCTTGTCCAGATTAGACATTAACTACCTCCCCTTAACCATATATTATTGTACTCCAGGGCACTTCCTCATTCAATCCTATTTTTATTTTCATTTTGCCATTATATTGCGAGGCTACCCAAAGTTGAATGAACCTCTCCTCTGTCTGGGTGCCGGGGCCTAAATATATGCCAATGAATGTTCCAATGTTGGGTGACGTGAAGCCTGATTCTCTGCTATGACATGCAGACTGATTCTCTGCTGACATGAAGCCAGATCCTCTGTTACGGGACCTCTTCCTCTGCCTGCGTGCTGGGCCTAAATATATGCCAATGGACTGTTGCACTGGTGGCTGACGTGAAGCCTGATTCTCTGCTATGACATGCAGACTAATTCTCTGCTGACATGAAGACCGATTGTCTGTTACGGGACCTCTCTCCTCTGCCTGGGTGCTGGGCCTAAATTTATGAAAATGGACTGTTACAGTGGTGGGTGACGTGAAGCCTGATTCTCTGCTATGATATGAAGACTGATTCTCTGCTGACATGAAGCCAGATTGTCTTATTACGGGACCTCTCTCCTCTGCCTGGGTGCTGGGCCTAAATTTATGAAAATGGACTGTTACAGTGGTGGCTGACGTGAAGCCTGATTCTCTGCTATGACATGCAGACTGATTCTCTGCCGACATGAAGCCAGATTGTCTGTTACGGTACCTCTCTCCTCTGCCTGGGTGCTGGGCCTAAATTCATGAAAATGGACTGTTGCAGTGGTGGCTGACGTGAAGCCTGATTCTCTGCTATGATATGAAGACTGATTCTCTGCTGACATGAAGCTAGATTCTCTGTTACGGGACCTCTCTCCTCTGCCGGGGCCTAAATATCTGAGAATGGACTGTTCCAGTGGTGGGTGACGTGAAGCCAGATACTCTGCTATGGGACCTCTCTCCAATTGATTTTGGTTAATTTTTATTTATTTAATTTTTATTTTAATTCATTTCCCTATCCACATTTGTTTGCAGGGGATTTACCTACATGTTGCTGCCTTTTGCAGCCCTCTAGCCCTTTCCTGGACTGTTTTACATCCTTTTTAGTGCTGAAAAGTTCGGGTCCCCATTAACTTCAATGGGGTTCGGGACGAAGTTCGTATCGGGTTCGGATCCCGAACCCGAACATTTCCGGGAAGTTCGGCCGAACTTCTCGAACCCGAACATCCAGGTGTTCGCTCAACTCTACTTATTATGCTTTGGCTAAAATGTACACCAATGCCTTATTCAACATCCAGCATAAAGGCAGGGCAGAGTGCTGGTTGCAGTGTGCAATTACATTTTGTGTTTTTGCGTTTGTATCTGTATTTCGCCATAGCAATCTGCACCTGCTAGGGGTTGTGCGGGCTGAATCCCCCATATTTTTTCACTGTATATATACTGTCAGTGGAGGTAGTGTATATACTGTTAGTGGAGGCTGTGTATATACTGTTAGTGGAGGTTGTGTATATACTGTCAGTGGAGGCACTGTATATATACTGTCAGTGGAGGCTGTGTATATACTGTATACTGTGAGTGTATGCGTATAATCTGTGAGCGGAGGAGCTGCGTATATACTATTGGTGTACTACATGGAGCAGCAGTTTTTTGTATAGAGAAACTATATGTTCTTTGTGTGTTCTATGGGAAATGTGTGTATTATAGGGGAACTGTACTATTCACAATATGGTTTGCACTTAGAGAGGCAATGTGGCTGGTATTCATGGGGATAATCTGGTTGATATTTATAGGTAAACGTGGCTGTAGTGATCCAATAAGTTCTCCATTGTGGCATGTGGTACTGTGTTAGTATTCTGTACTATGAGGTCTTGGCACTTGGAGATTATCTAATATATAAAGCTAGAGTGCATGTTTGTGTGTGTGTGTACGTATGTATGTGTGTATGTATGTCCACTCTACTGTCTGCGTGTGATATGCTGCAGGGAGAAAGTCACTGTCCTTCCCACCCCTGCAGCTGACAGAAGTTGATTTTTTTTTAAATCCATTTTTTCAATCCCGGTCGGCTCAGGAGTGGGAGGGGCGTGGCCTAACCAGATGAGGGCATGGCTTAGCGGGTCCTGGGGCAGGGTTTTAAGTCTTTTGAAGGTGGGCACATTGTGGCAGGGGGCGTGTCTGGGCTCCTTCCGTCAAGAGTGACGCCCCTCTGGGCACCTTACTGGCTCATTTGCAAACCAAATAAACTGATTTTCAGAGGATAAAAACATCTACTGCTGGAACAAAGGCACATCTGGAAATAAGGTACTAAGTGCTATTAGGCCATGGCTTTACTTTAATAGGGATTATCCTGGTGACAGATTTCCTTTAAAGCTCTCCTACAGAAGTGAAGATAAATGACTGGGTTGTTATGGAAACCTGGAGTAAAACTGTGTATGTGGAGACTAGAGAACCTGCAAGCTTCTATTGGCTGATAAGGGTCATGTGACCAAGCTCCTATTGGCTAATGCATTTTTGGGAATATCTCAGGAAGGGTACATCCTAGAGAGCTGAGACCTGGTCTAAAACCTTCCCGGACACCTGATGTACCTGTGTGCCAAATTTTGTGATTGTAAATGCGACAGTGCAGATTCTTTTAGCTGACATACACACACACACATACACTCAGCTTTATATATTAGATATAGATGGACCTTCAGTCATGGATGTTATACACGCACTCAGCGTATCCCGCTCACCTTGTATTTATAGTCACCTGCTGAAATACTGTGTTTCCTATGATTATGAAGAGCCATATCCATATTATGTAAAGCCTGAGCCATCAGTAAGACTGCCGTGTACACTTGATAAGGGGTAGAGTCTATAGGAAAATACAATAAATCATCTGGAAATCTCTCCTCTCCTGAGCAGTTATGGAAAGGAAAGGTATATGCAATTGGAATAAGCAGGTTCTTTAATTTATTTCTTGAAAAACAATGGAACATAACCATCCACATATCCTCCAACAACGGATCAGAAAGTTGATTGAAAAATTGTACTTTATAAAAATACTCCTGCATCCCAGTAATATGGTATCTGTGAGCTGAAAACACCAAACTACAATTAGCAGGAACTTCTCCTATATAATGTACGAGCTCTGTAGCATGTGACCATGAAATTGGAAGAATAAGAGTCTTGTTCCTTAGAACGTGGACTGCATTGTATAAAAACTTGATGTAAGTCAGACTATAGGTGCCACAAATAATAATAACATCAGTGGACGATGTCTGTAAAGATACAGGTACATGCCTATAAGTATACGCAGATACAAGAATGCTGAACTCCACACAAATCTGATGATGTGTAAACTTCTTGATTAACTGCTGTAACTCCTGCCGTCCACTGTCATCATCTGATGTGATGATCCCAACCCAGTTCCACTGGAACCTCTCCAGTAGCTTCACAAATGCTGAATATTGTGTCTTGTCATCGGGGACAGTTCGAAAAACATTTGGGTAAAGCCTTTTATCACTTAGAAGAGGATCTCTTGCCCCATAACTGATCTAGGATAAAACAAGCAATAGTTATCTCCATACTGTATGAGAAAATTGGATTATGGGTTAACCAAAAACACTTCTATGAGGGGTGTTCAATAAGTTATCTACCGGAATATAAAAGCAACATTTTCAGAGAAAATTTAACTTACTACTAGGGTTGAGCGAACCGGAACTGTAAAGTTTGGGTTCATACCGAACTTTAGGATTTTTGGACCCCAGACCCGAACCCGAACATTTCAGTAAAAGTTTGGTTTTGGGTTTGGTGTTCGGCGCTTTCTTGGTGCTTTTTGAAAGGCTGCAGAGCAGCCAATCAACAAGCAGCTAACTGTCTGACCTTAGAAGCCATCACAGCCATGCCTACTAATGGCATGGCTGTGATTGGCCAGTGTAGCATGTGACCCAGCCTCTATATAAGCTGGAGTCACGTGGTGCTGCACATCACTCTGCTGTTACTAGTGTAGGGAGAGGATGCTGCTGGTGATTTCAGGGAGAGAATAGGAGAGAGTATTTGCTCAAAATCTGAACCTAACTCAGCGATCTACAGACAATGTGTTTTGTGGGTGCAGGGCACAATTTTTTTATCCTGCCCTGAGCCCAGTGACCGAAAAAAAACAACAACTTTAATAAGTTAGGTGGACGGCCTTTTTATGCAAGCTCAGTGCACCCGCACTGCATCTGAGCTTTTGGGACATTGAAAATCCCAATTTTTTGGGCAATTTACAACATCTGTGCATTTGCAGGCTTATTGTGCAATTTAAGCCAGAAATGCAGCCATCATTTTCTGGGGTTTTAAAAACACACTTTTGTTTGCCAAAAAACACTATTTTCCAGATCTGCAAGTGTTAAATTCAAGTTTAATATATACAGCTTTCATATTCTGTTACCAAAATAGTCACTTTTTTTGCAATATTCAACATCTGGATTAGTCAGTGTGCAATTTAAGCTAGAAATACAGCCATCATTTTCTGGGGTTTTAAAAACACACTTTTTTGCCAAAAACCACTATTTTCCAGATCTGCAAGTGTTAAATTCAAGTTTAATATATACAGCTTTCATATTCTGTTACCAAAATAGTCACTTTTTTTTTGCAATATTCAACATCTGGATTAGTCAGTGTGCAATTTAAGCTAGAAATACAGCCATCATTTTCTGGGGTTTTAAAAACACACTTTGTAAAATTCCAGGGTTATATACTGCTGTCAAATACAGTTATTAAACAAACAACCGTTTGGGCAAAAAATTAGTTGGCAGTAGGGATGAGCGAACTCGAACTGTATAGTTCGGGTTCGTACCGAATTTTGGGGTGTCCGTGACATGGACCCGAACCCGGACATTTTCGTAAAAGTCCGGGTTCGGGTTCGGTGTTCGTCGCTTTCTTGGCGCTTTTGTGACGCTTTCTTGGCGCTTTTTGAAAGGCTGCAAAGCAGCCAATCAACAAGCGTCATACTACTTGCCCCAAGAGGCCGTCACAGCCATGCCTACTATTGGCATGGCTGTGATTGGCCAGAGCACCATGTGACCCAGCCTCTATTTAAGCTGGAGTCACATAGCGTCGCCCGTCACTCTGCTCTGATTAGCGTAGGGAGAGGTTGCGGATGCGACAGTAGGGCGAGATTAGGCAGATTAACTCCTCCAAAGGACTTCACTTGATTAATCGATCGATCTGCAGCTGTGCATCATTGAGCTGCTGAAATTCAAATGCTCACTCACTGTTTTTAGGCTGCCCAGACCGTTTGTCAGTCACTTTTTTCTGGGGTGATCGGCGGCCATTTTGTGTCTTGTGCGGTGCTGCGACCAAGGGCATCCAAGCTGCGACCAAGTGCATTTAACCCTCAATGGTGTGGTTGTTTTTTGGCTAAAGCCTACATCAGGGTGAAGCTGTCACCAAGTGCATTTAACCAGCAATAGTCTGTTCATTTTTTGGCCATATACTACATCAGGGGCAAGCTGCGCCCGTCACCAAGTGCATTTAACCCTCAGTAGTGTGGTTGGTCAAGCTATCACACCAAGTGCATTTAACCAGCAATAGTCTGTTCATTTTTTGGCCATATACTAAATCAGGGGCAAGCTGCGCCCGTCACCAAGTGCATTTAACCAGCAATAGTCTGTTCATTTTTTGGCAATATACTACATCAGGGGCAAGCTGCGCCCGTCACCAAGTGCATTTAACCCTCAGTAGTGTGGTTCGTCAAGCTGTGACACCAAGTGCATTTAACCAGCAATAGTCTGTTCATTTTTTGGCCATATACTACATCAGGGGCAAGCTGCGCCCGTCACCAAGTGCATTTAACCAGCAATAGTGTGGTTATTTTTTGGCCATATCCCAGTCTAATTCTGTCACTAAACCCATACCGGTCACCCAGCGCCTAAATACTAGGCCTCAAATTTATATCCCGCTAAATCTCTCGTTACCGCTGTCCTGTTGTGGCTGGGAAAGTTATTTAGTGTCCGTCAAAGCACATTTTTTGTTCTGGGTTGAAATACAATTCCCAATTTAGCAATTTCATAATTTAGTGGTTCCTGCTATATCAGAGCTATTTGAAATCTATCCCTAAAAGGGTATATAATATTCAAGGTGCACATAGGGTCATTCAGAATAACTTCACACACACGCTACTGTGCATTTCCAAGTCTAATTCTGTTAGTAAATCCATACCGGTTACCGAGCGCCTAAATACTAGGCCTCAAATTTATATCCCGCTGAATTTGAATACAATACATTGGGCCAAATAATATTTTTGTTGTTGTGGTGAACCATAACAATGAGAAAAACATCTAGTAAGGGACGCGGACGTGGACATGGTCGTGGTGGTGTTAGTGGACCCTCTGGTGCTGGGAGAGGACGTGGCCCTTCTGCCACATCCACACGTCCTAGTGTACCAACTACCTCAGGTCCCAGTAGCCGCCAGAATTTACAGCGATATATGGTGGGGCCCAATGCCGTTCTAAGGATGGTAAGGCCTGAGCAGGTACAGGCATTAGTCAATTGGGTGGCCGACAGTGGATCCAGCACGTTCACATTATCTCCCACCCAGTCTTCTGCAGAAAGCGCACAGATGGCGCCTGAAAACCAACCCCATCAGTCTGTCACATCACCCCCATGCATACCAGGGAAACTGTCTCAGCCTCAAGTTATGCAGCAGTCTCTTATGCTGTTTGAAGACTCCGCTGGCAGGGTTTCCCAAGGGCATCCACCTAGCCCTTCCCCAGCGGTGAAAGACATAGAATGCACTGACGCACAACCACTTATGTTTCCTGATGATGAGGACATGGGAATACCACCTCAGCATGTCTCTGATGATGACGAAACACAGGTGCCAACTGCTGCGTCTTTCTGCAGTGTGCAGACTGAACAGGAGGTCAGGGATCAAGACTGGGTGGAAGACGATGCAGGGGATGATGAGGTCCTAGACCCCACATGGAATGAAGGTCGTGCCACTGACTTTCACAGTTCGGAGGAAGAGGCAGTGGTGAGACCGAGCCAACAGCGTAGCAAAAGAGGGAGCAGTGGGCAAAAGCAGAACACCCGCCGCCAAGAGACTCCGCCTGCTACTGCCCGCCGCCATCTGGGACCGAGCACCCCAAAGGCAGCTTCAAGGAGTTCCCTGGCATGGCACTTCTTCAAACAATGTGCTGACGACAAGACCCGAGTGGTTTGCACGCTGTGCCATCAGAGCCTTAAGCGAGGCATTAACGTTCTGAACCTGAGCACAACCTGCATGACCAGGCACCTGCATGCAAAGCATGAACTGCAGTGGAGTAAACACCTTAAAACCAAGGAAGTCACTCAGGCTCCCCCTGCTACCTCTTCTGCTGCTGCCGCCTCGGCCTCTTCTGCTGCTGCCGCCTCGGCCTCTTCCTCCGCCTCTGGAGGAACGTTGGCAACTGCCGCCCAGCAAACAGGGGATGTACCACCAACACCACCACCACCACCTCCGTCACCAAGCGTCTCAACCATGTCACACGGCAGCGTTCAGCTCTCCATCTCACAAACATTTGAGAGAAAGCGTAAATTCCCACCTAGCCACCCTCGATCCCTGGCCCTGAATGCCAGCATTTCTAAACTACTGGCCTATGAAATGCTGTCATTTAGGCTGGTGGACACAGACAGCTTCAAACAGCTCATGTCGCTTGCTGTCCCACAGTATGTTGTTCCCAGCCGCCACTACTTCTCCAAGAGAGCCGTGCCTTCCCTGCACAACCAAGTATCCGATAAAATCAAGTGTGCACTGCGCAACGCCATCTGTGGCAAGGTCCACCTAACCACAGATACGTGGACCAGTAAGCACGGCCAGGGACGCTATATCTCCCTAACTGCACACTGGGTAAATGTAGTGGCAGCTGGGCCCCAGGCGGAGAGCTGTTTGGCGCACGTCCTTCCGCCGCCAAGGATCGCAGGGCAACATTCTTTGACTCCTGTTGCCACCTCCTCCTTCTCGGCTTCCTCCTCCTCTTCTTCCACCTGCTCATCCAGTCAGCCACACACCTTCACCACCAACTTCAGCACAGCCCGGGGTAAACGTCAGCAGGCCATTCTGAAACTCATATGTTTGGGGGACAGGCCCCACACCGCACAGGAGTTGTGGCGGGGTATAGAACAACAGACCGACGAGTGGTTGCTGCCGGTGAGCCTCAAGCCCGGCCTGGTGGTGTGCGATAATGGACGAAATCTCGTTGCAGCTCTGGGACTAGCCAATTTAACGCACATCCCTTGCTTGGCGCATGTGCTGAATTTGGTGGTGCAGAAGTTCATTCACAACTACCCCGACATGTCAGAGCTGCTGCATAAAGTGCGGGCCGTCTGTTCGCGCTTCCGGCGTTCACATCCTGCTGCTGCTCGCCTGTCTGCGCTACAGCGTAACTTCGGCCTTCCCGCTCACCGCCTCATATGCGACGTGCCCACCAGGTGGAACTCCACCTTGCACATGCTGGACAGACTGTGCGAGCAGCAGCAGGCCATAGTGGAGTTTCAGCTGCAGCACGCACGGGTCAGTCGCACTACAGAACAGCACCACTTCACCACCAATGACTGGGCCTCCATGCGAGACCTGTGTGCCCTGTTGCGCTGTTTCGAGTACTCCACCAACATGGCCAGTGGCGATGACGCCGTTATCAGCGTTACAATACCACTTCTATGTCTCCTTGAGAAAACACTTAGGGCGATGATGCAAGAGGAGGTGGCCCAGGAGGAGGAGGAGGAGGAGGAGGAGGAAGAGGGGTCATTTTTAGCACTTTCAGGCCAGTCTCTTCGAAGTGACTCAGAGGGAGGTTTTTGGCAACAGCAGAGGCCAGGTACAAATGTGGCCAGCCAGGGCCCACTACTGGAGGACGAGGAGGACGAGGATGAGGAGGAGGTGGAGGAGGATGAGGATGAAGCATGGTCACAGCGGGGTGGCACCCAACGCAGCTCGGGTCCATCACTGGTGCGTGGCTGGGGGGAAAGGCAGGACGATGACGATACGCCTCCCACAGAGGACAGCTTGTCCTTACCCCTGGGCAGCCTGGCACACATGAGCGACTACATGCTGCAGTGCCTGCGCAACGACAGCAGAGTTGCCCACATTTTAACCTGTGCGGACTACTGGGTTGCCACCCTGCTGGATCCACGCTACAAAGACAATGTGCCCACCTTACTTCCTGCACTGGAGCGTGATAGGAAGATGCGCGAGTACAAGCGCACGTTGGTAGACGCGCTACTGAGAGCATTCCCAAATGTCACAGGGGAACAAGTGGAAGCCCAAGGCCAAGGCAGAGGAGGAGCAAGAGGTCGCCAAGGCAGCTGTGTCAATGCCAGCTCCTTTGAGGGCAGGGTTAGCATGGCAGAGATGTGGAAAACTTTTGTCAACACGCCACAGCTAACTGCACCACCACCTGATACGCAACGTGTTAGCAGGAGGCAACATTTCACTAACATGGTGGAACAGTACGTGTGCACACCCCTCCACGTACTGACTGATGGTTCGGCCCCATTCAACTTCTGGGTCTCTAAATTGTCCACGTGGCCAGAGCTAGCCTTTTATGCCTTGGAGGTGCTGGCCTGCCCGGCGGCCAGCGTTTTGTCTGAACGTGTATTCAGCACGGCAGGGGGCGTCATTACAGACAAACGCAGCCGCCTGTCTACAGCCAATGTGGACAAGCTGACGTTCATAAAAATGAACCAGGCATGGATCCCACAGGATCTGTCCGTCCCTTGTCCAGATTAGACATTAACTACCTCCCCTTAACCATATATTATTGGACTCCAGGGCACTTCCTCATTCAATCCTAATTTTATTTTCATTTTACCATTATATTGCGAGGCTACCCAAAGTTGAATGAACCTCTCCTGTGTCTGGGTGCCGGGGCCTAAATATATGCCAATGGACTGTTCCAATGTTGGGTGACGTGAAGCCTGATTCTCTGCTATGACATGCAGAATGATTCTCTGCTGACATGAAGCCAGATTGTCTGTTACGGGACCTCCCTCCTCTGCCTGGGTGCTGGGCCTAAATATATGCCAATGGACTGTTGCAGTGGTGGCTGACGTGAAGCCTCATTCTCTGCTATGACATGCAGACTGATTCTCTGCTGACATGAAGACAGATTCTCTTTTACGGGACCTCCCTCCTCTGCCTGGGTGCTGGGCCTAAATATATGCCAATGGACTGTTGCAGTGGTGGTTGACGTGAAGCCTCATTCTCTGCTATGACATGCAGACTAATTCTCTGCTGACATGAAGACAGATTCTCTGTTACGGGACCTCTCTCCTCTGCCTGGGTGCTGGGCCTAAATTTATGAAAATGGACTCTTACAGTGGTGGGTGACGTGAAGCCAGATTCTCTGCTATGGGACCTCTCTCCAATTGATTTTGGTTAATTTTTATTTATTTAATTTTTATTTTAATTCATTTCCCTATCCACATTTGTTTGCAGGGGATTTACCTACATGTTGCTGCCTTTTGCAGCCCTCTAGCTCTTTCCTGGGCTGTTTTACAGCCTTTTTAGTGCCGAAAAGTTCGGGTCCCCATTGACTTCAATGGGGTTCGGGTTCGGGACGAAGTTCGGATCGGGTTCGGATCCCGAACCCGAACATTTCCGGGATGTTCGGCCGAACTTCTCGAACCCGAACATTACAGGTGTTCGCTCAACTCTAGTTGGCAGCCTTCGCTGCATATGTCATTGTGAGATACACACTTTATTCATTTGGGTTATATTCAGATATTTGAAATACCGCCATTTAGTGCACAAATCTTTAATTGAAGCCTACTGTGGGTCAGGCCGTGTGAGATACAGCCTTTACATACTGTCAATATATTCTACTATTAAATAAACACCCATTTAGGGCAAGATCCTAAATTTGAGAAATATGAGGAGAGTGTCAAAAATTTAGTTGGCAGCCTTTGATGCAGATGTCATTGTGAGATGCACATCACAAACCTGCTTGGCAGTAAATAAATCTAAGGGAAGAATAATTGAATATATACTGGAACACCTTCCCAATTAAAATATACCTTTTAATGATATTCTATTAAAATCTGGCCTACAGCGGACTACACATACAAGGAAAGTCGACAAAACAATGTCCTATGATGGCAAAAAAGGAAGGCTACAGTTACACCTATATCAAGGTAAAGATACACGACTGGTAAGCAGGTCCGGGGGATTTTGATTACCCCTGCACAAGGACCTTAGTGTAAGGCACAGTTGAGGACCGAAAAATGTTAAGGAAACAATATATTGTAGGTCCTATTAATCCTATTGCTAGTTCACATGGTACACATCCTTAATTGTTCACGGTTTATCTGCAAATAAAATACACTTCCGTATTGTTCACGTTAGTAGCTGCAATATATACCCATCAATAATTGTTCACGTTAGCTAAAATACTGGTAACACTGGTCATTTTTTGCCTACATCTGGCTTCCATTCCTGGAGGGTCCCTTGATTGAGAGACGCCGAATCTTAAAATCTCATCATGAGATATTGCTGATGTAGGATTGGTCTCCA